>NW_026890978.1:0-45000 GCF_015708825.2 Lethenteron reissneri
GTTTGCCACTCAATAGCGTGCATGTACACGCACAGTCATCCTCCCCCGTCTCTCTTCTGCTGTTGTGAATACAGAGGGAGTGCTTCAAAAACAAGTGAACACTTCTGAGACTTTGCAACAACACCACAGGAAAACGTGCTGCCTCCGGCCTCTGGAGACCTGCACCTGTAGAAGATTGCAGGCGCGCGTTGACAATGTTGGCGAAGACTCTTCGGCTTTTTAAATCCTTTATATTAAGTTCGCTTGCTTGCGCGCTTACGACCGTGCAAACCTTTCGGTCGTTTTTTAACCCACTTCCCGTGATCCAATCGAGCTGACATTTTGCACACAGACTCGTTGTGCATGACAATTAATGTTCGTGAAAATTTTTTCCAAAATTTTACACTTTAGGGAAAACAAATTAAATATTTAATTACCAATTGTTTAATACTGCAGACAATCATCTGACCCATAGGTGGCAGCCATCTCAAGCCAGAGGACTCTAGCCGCCACGCATATAAAGGATTTATAGTGAAAAACTTTGTTTTTACGGGTTATACTTATTGAAGCTATTAGGACGGAACCACGATTGACCTCCGACAGTGGCGATGATGTTCACAATGGGTGAAGGGGCCGAGTTGGTACCCGCGACGGGTTTCGCAAACTCACAACCTTTCCGAGTGTATTTCCTTACGTTGAATACAAAAAAAGCACGGAATTGCTTGCGATTTTAAGCGCTTTAATTTTGAGCGTACACGCAACGAACAGAAACAATGAACGTTCACTTTACAATCAAAATGCAATCAAAATGTTTTTGAGATATCAAAGATTGCATTTTCAATAAAAACTGCAGAAGAAAAATATTAAATAAATGTGGATATCTACATAAAATTATATTATAAACACACTATCCTAAAAATACAGCACCATATTTTAACACTAAAGCAGTCACTGACTCGCAACAACTTGCAATCATAAGTGACAAGAGTTAATTTCGGGTAAAATCAATGAAAATGGGGTATGCCAATAGCATAAAAAATTAACCCGTAAAAATAAAGTTTTTCACTATAAATTCTTTATATGCGTGGCATCGGGGCGGCTAGAGTCCTCTCGTCCTCTGGCTTGAGATGGCTGCCACCTATGGGTCAGATGATTGTCTGCCACCATTAAGCAATTGGTAATTAAATATTTAAATTTTTTACCTAAAAAGTGTCAAATTTAGGAAAAAATTTTTCAGGAAAATGCATTGTCACGCACAACGAGTCTGTGTGCAAAATGTCAGCTCGATTGGATCACGGGAAGTGGGTTAAAAAACGACCGAAAGATTTGCACGGTCCTAAGCAAGCAAGCGAACTTAATATAAAGGATTTAAAAATGAGATGTGATTGAGCAAATCTGAGATCAGATTTGGAATCAGCACCCTGAAATTAGTCTAGAACAGCTGCAAAAGTCCAGGCCAGAAAAACATGCTGTGTTGTTGTTGTTGACCAGTGTTAACAGCGAAAGTGTCCACCCCCCCCACCTCCTCTCTGAAAATTGATGAAAAGCAGCGACTTAAAACTGAACACCCAAAACATTTGAACTGCGGTGGCTAAAAGTCTCCACCCTGGCTACCATTTCGCCAAGAACAATGGAACGTAAAACAACGTCGCTCAAAACAAACTCCGATTCTCTTTTAATCCTCCGATTCAGAAGTGGTGTCGACATCTGGACCCTCAAACCAGTCAAAGGGTGAGTGTCGCCGTTTTGCAGGAAGCCTTGATGGAATGTAATGCAGAGACCATCTTCCCTTGTTTGATCTTTGCTGTCAACGTGGTTTTTTTTGAGATCTCAATCGCCTGTAACAAATGAACACAGTGAAGACAATTGGGCATCGTCAAGAGTCTAAAGTCGTCCTCCTGCTCAAGTGAGCGTGGCTTGTGTTCGTCTCTCGTGACGAGGTGCACGGCTCCTGCGGTGGATACGTCCTCCACCTTGCCGTGGCGTGTCCTCGAAATACGCGCGCGGATTCCCGTGGGCTGCGTGTGACAGGTAAAGTTTCAAATTGAATCGGAAGGAAATTCAAACTCGTGCTAAGGTAGCCGACTTGAGGTTGGCTGCTACATCTCGGACGCTGCAAAGAAATGTCGCATGCCAGATAGTCCAAGTTTAATGTTCTACCGATATGTTGCGTGCCAGACAGTCCAAGTTTAATGTGACGCTCGCTGGGAATGACACTGAGAGACGGTGACAGGAACGTCGTTGTTGTCCAATTAGCACGGTTGCTACGCACGGTGTTGTGAACGAAGTTCAACACACACGTACACACACACGTACACACGTACACACACACACGTACACACACACGTACACACACACGTACACACACACACACGTACACACACACACACGTACACACACACACACGTACGTACGGACACGTACACACACACACGTACACACACAACAACAACAACCGCCATTCGCCACTAAGTGGCGGTGACGTCACCACGACGCTTGTGCCAGGCCAAGTGCACCTTGAGGCCACGTGAAGTGTCGAACGCCCGCTGGCAGGAGGTCACGGGGCAGACCCAGGTGCCACGGGTCGACTGACCGAGATGACCGAGATGACTGGCTGATGCACCACCTGTGCCCCCTACTGTGCCAACTTGCTGTGCTTTAGCCACCCGGCGCTCCGCTCGTTGTTGTGAGCGTCGCTCCTCCGCCCTCCGTTGTTGTTGGAGGGCGACTGCCTCCAACTGCCCAGTAGCGTCCTTCACGAGCCTCCTCCACTGAGGCCGATCTTGACACCGCTGGTACCAGTCATCGGCAAGTCCACTCAGCTCCACGTCCTCCTGTACCACATCACTCCATCTCTTCTCCAGCCCGTGCCGCGCCCGTCTAGCCCCCTCGATCCGGCCGAACAAAAGCTGTTTAGGCATGCGGTGGCTGGGCATGCGGGCTACATGACCCAGCCAACGCAGCCTTGCCTGCCGGAGGAGCTCACCGATGGGACTTTGCCCAGATCTTTCAAGGATTTGTGAGCTCCTCACACAATCCAGCCTGGTTAAACCCAGGATGGATCGTAGGCAGGCCAGCCTAAATGTTTCCAACCGGCGAAGATGCTCCACTAGGGGGGTCCACGTTTCGCAAGCGTAGAGAAGGGAGGGAATGACCGTGGCCGAGAAGACCTGAAGCTTCGTGCGGAGCGACAGACCAGGTAGCTTCCACACAGCGTTACGCAACCGATGAAAAGATATTGCCGCTCGACTGATTCGGAGTGAGACCTCTGCTGATAAACTGGAGCCGGTCATAAGCACACTGCCCAGGTATGGGAAACTCTCCACTCTCTCCACAACTGCCCCATCACCAATTGGGAGTTGTGGGGGTGGAGTGTCCGATGGTACAAAATACCCAGGCAGGTGCTTAGTTTTGGTGGGGCTGATGGTAAGGCCCCACCTCTTAGTGGCACGCTCCAGTCTCAGCAGCAGCGTCTCCAACTCCTCTTCTGAATGAGCAGCTATTACCAAATCATCG
This sequence comes from Lethenteron reissneri, assembly GCF_015708825.2. NCBI lineage: Eukaryota > Metazoa > Chordata > Hyperoartia > Petromyzontiformes > Petromyzontidae > Lethenteron > Lethenteron reissneri. The sequence continues at coordinate 3,496 of NW_026890978.1, forward strand.
GCATACATAACGTGGTTGACCAATAGGGAGCCATCCCTTGATCGCACCCGGGCATCGATCAGCCTCCCATTATATCTGTACCAAATGGAAATTCCCCCGGTACAGCTATTGAAGGCTTCACGAACTACGCGGTCAAAATAGATGTTAAATAATGTGGGAGCCAGAGGACATCCCTGTCGCACCCCAAGGTGTACAGGGAAAGGCTCCGACTCCCGGCCACGTAGTTTTACCCGGGCCCGCTCACCATCATGAAGGTCCTTAATGATCGTGAGCAGAGGGTCAGGGACTCCGAAAGCACGAAGAACAACCCAGAGCCCAGTCCTACTGATGGTATCATAGGCCTTGACCAGGTCAATAAAGCAGAGATGTAGGTCTTTTTGGAATTCCCTACACCTCTGCTGTAGCAGACGGACAGAAAATATGGCATCTGTGCAGGACCGCCCTTTCCTGAAACCGCATTGGGGCTCCGCAAGCCTCTCCTCAGCGTGCCTAGCAAGGCGATGTTGAATAATCCTTGCCAGGACCTTACCCGGCACACTGAGGAGTGAGATGCCCCTGTAGTTGTTACAGTCGGTACGGTCCCCCTTCTTAAAGAGGGGGACCACCAGGGCATCCTTCCAGTCCTGCGGAACCCGTCCAGTGGTCCAGACTGTTGTTATGATGTCATATAGGGCAGTCTGTGCACAAACGCCACCCTCCCTCAGCATTTCGCTTGGGAGATCATCTCTGCCCTGGTGCCTTCCTGGTCTCAGACTCCGGATCGCCCTCAGTACTTCCTCAACAGTTGACACCTCAGCCAGCCACTCACAGGGGGTGATTTCTTCCAATATTTGAGACACCGCAGCCTCAGCAGGGTTATCACCACTTTGTGCCATGATGTTTTCCTGGCTGAGAGATTTCCTCTCCCCCAGGACCTCACAGAAATGCTCAGCAAATCTGCAAACCTGTTCCTGGGGATCGGAGATTGGATCACCGTTTTTTCCTCTAATGATGGTAATAGGTGTGGTGCTGCAGGTTACTTTTTTGATGGAGTTAAATAGTGATTTGTGATCACGGGCCACTGAGGCAGACTCCATCTCCTCAGCAACCCGCGACCACCACCCATCCTTACAGCGCCTTACGGCTCTCCGAACTTCCGAGCGAAGGCTGTGGTAAACCTCCTCATTCTCTGACGTGGGATGCTGTAGGCGATGAGAGTGGGCCTGTCGCTTTTTCTCAATTAACCTGAACACCTCCTCTGTCAGCCAGGGTTCCTGGGGAGGTCTGGACCGCGTACCCAAAGCAGCCATTGCAGCTGCATGAGTCACAGTCTTAAACCTCGCCCATTTACCCTCGACATCAGGTGGAGTGGGGGACGATGCCAACCCCAGCTGCAAGCGATGATGAAATTCTCGCTTGCAACTTTCATCAGCTAACTGAGACCAGGCCACTTTTGGTTGGAATGGGATCCTGGGTGTACACCCACCACCGGAGTGGAAGAAAGGCAGGCGCATCTTACAGATGACTAGTCGATGGTCAGAGGGCAGATCAGCTCCACGGTTGGTCCTGGTGTCAAGGACATGGGCTCGCATCGCTGGTCCTGTCACTATGTAGTCCAGCAGATGTTCTTGCTTGGACCCGGCATGTATCCATGATGTTGTGTGGATGCGCCGATGCCGGAAGAGCGTGTTGGTAATTACAAGCCCATGGGCTGCACAAAAATCTAGCAGCCTCCTACCGTTATTATTGAGCTGATCTGGCCCATGCCTTCCAATCACTCCAGACCAGGTGCCAGCATCATGACCAACTCGGGCATTGAAGTCACCCAACAAGATGACTCTGTCCCGAGTGGCCACTTTAGCCAGCACCTGTGACAGGAGGTCATAGAAAGCATCTGACTCATCGGCTTTGCCTGCATCCCTCCACGGATGTTCGTCTTCGGTGGGGGCATAAGTAACCACGACCACCACTCCTCGCCTCTGGTTGATGGGAAGGCGAGCCCAAAGTATCCTGGGGCTTACAGCTTCCCACACCTCACTGCCACGCTCCCACGCCCCCTTCATTCTTTTGTTCAGAAGAAGAGCTACACCCTGTTGTTTGGCAGTCTCCTGCCCCGAGTAGAGGACTGTCCACCCCTCATGGTGGCAGGAGCCAGAACCGGTCCACCGGACCTCCTGAATGCCACAGAGATCCAGGCGGTACCGGTCCAGCTCCCGACAGAGGAGTGGCAGCCTCTCCTCCGCAGTGAGCGTTCGAACATTCCACGTGGCCATCCGCAATGGTTTTTTGTTGTTTCTGGAGGAGCCCCGAGGGTGAAAATTCAATCTCCTGGCTCCGCCAAATGGGGTTTGGCCAGGAGACGTCATTAAAGCCTGACCCCCCGGGGCCTCCGGCACAAGGTTATTAGTTACAGGTTTATGTTTAGTTCGTAGTTTAGTGGTGGTTAATTGAAGGTGGAGGGGTTACCAGCCCCTCGCACCCGTCCAGAGCCCCCGTTTAGCCACTGTGGTGGACACAGATGCCATGAGGGGAGAGGCCAATGGGCATTGGCCCTCCCCCCACAGCACTGCCCACGACAGTGTTGCCCGTCCGGCACCGCGAGGAGGTAGGAGGTTGTTTTGCCGGACAGTGACACACACACAGTGACACACACACAGTGACACACACACACAGTGACACACACAGTGACACACACGCACAGTGACACACACACACAGTGACACACACACACAGTGACACACACACAGTGACACACACACAGTGACACACACACACAGTGACACACACACAGTGACACACACACAGTGACAAACACACACACAATGACAAACACACACACAGTGACACACACACAGTGACACACAAACACAGTGACACACACACAGTGACACACACACAGTGACACACACACACAGTGACACACACACACAGTGACACACACACACAGTGACACACACAGTGACACACACACAAACCTTTTTTTCCTCCAGGTTCCTCCATAGATGTTGTAGCGGCACCACCACCATCACCACCATCACTATCACCACCATCACCACCACCCTGCACACACCACCACCATCACCACCATCACCATCACCACCATCACCACCACCCTGCACACACCACCACCATCACCACCATCACCATCACCACCACCTTGCACACACCACCATCATCACCACCACCACCATCACCATCACCTCCACCACCACCACCTCCATCAACACCACCACCACCATCACCACCACCACCTCCATCACCACCATCACCACCATCACCAACACCAACATCACCATCAACACCATCACCACCACCACCACCATCGTCACGACCATCATCACCATCACCACCACCATCACCACCATCGCCACCATCACCACCATCACCACCACCGTCATGACCATCACCACCATCACCACCATCACCATCACCACCATCACCACCATCACCATCACCACCATCACCATCACCACCATCACCGCCATCACCGCCACCATCGCCACCATCGCCACCATCGCCACTATCACCACCATCACCACCATCACCACCACCATCACCACCACCATCACCACCACCATCACCACCATCACCACCATCACCACCATCACCACCACCATCACCACCACCACCATCACCACCATCACCACCATCACCAACACCAACATCACCATCAACACCATCACCACCACCACCACCATCGTCACGACCATCATCACCATCACCACCACCATCACCACCATCGCCACCATCACCACCATCACCACCACCGTCATGACCATCACCACCATCACCACCATCACCATCACCACCATCACCACCATCACCATCACCACCATCACCATCACCGCCATCACCGCCATCACCGCCACCATCGCCACCATCGCCACCATCGCCACTATCACCACCATCACCACCATCACCACCACCATCACCACCACCATCACCACCACCATCACCACCATCACCACCATCACCACCATCACCACCACCACCATCACCACCATCACCACCATCATCACCACCATCACAACCACCATCACTACCACCACCACCACCATCACCACCACCATCACCACCACCATCACCACCATCACCACCATCACCACCACCACCATCACCACCATCACCACCATCACCACCATCACCACCATCACCATCACCACCATCACCACCACCACCATCATCACCACCATCATCATCACCATCACCACCATCACCACCAACACCACCATCACCACCATCATCACCATCACCACCATCACCACCATCACCACCATCACCACCATCACCTCCTCCACGTGAGTCATGTCGATGGCGAACATGAACGAGTCCGTGTCGTCAAAACCATCCACGTCCTCCTGACACCTGGGACATGGGGAGACACGGGGAGACACGGTGAGACACGCGGGGACACGGGGAGACACGGGGAGACACGGGGAGATACGGGGAGGAGACACGGGGGAGACGCGGGGAGAGACGTGGGGAGACGCGGGGAGACGCGGGGAGACACGGGGGAGACGGGCGGAGAGACGCGGGGAGACGCGGGGAGACGCGGGGAGACGCGGGGAGACACGGGGGAGACGCGGGGAGGAGACACGGGGGGAGACACGGGGAGACACGGGGGGAGACACGGGGAGACACGGGGGAGACACGCGGGCACACGGGGGAGACACGGGGAGGAGACACGGGGGGAGACATGGGAGACACGGGGGAGACACGGGGAGACACGGGGGAGACACGGGGGAGACACGCGGGGACACGGAGGAGATACGGGGAGACACGGGGAGGAGACACGGGGGGAGACACGGGGGGGGGGAGAGACACGGGGGGGGGGAGACACAGGGGGAGAGACACGGGGGGGAGACACGGGGGGAGACACGGGGGGGGGGAGAGACACGGGGGGGGGGAGACACAGGGGGAGAGACACGGGGAGGAGACACGGGGGAGACACGGGGGGGGGGAGAGACACGGGTGGGGGGGAGACACAGGGGGAGAGACACGGGGGGGAGACACGGGGGGGGGGTGTCAGGGTGAGTGTTGGAGGTAAGGATGGTGAGTGGTGAGTGGGATGGTGAGTGGGAGGTGAGTGGGGTGGTGAGTGGGGTGGTGAGTGAGTGGGTGGGTGGATGAGTGAGTGGGTGAGTGGGTGGGTAAGTGAGTGGGTAAGTGGGTGAGTGAGTGAGTGGGTGTGTGGGATGGTGAGTGAGATGGTGAGTGGGTGAGTGAGTGGGTGGGTGAGTGGGTGGGTGGGTGGGTGAGTGGGTGGGTGAGTGAGTGGGTGGGTAAGTGGGTGAGTGAGTGGCTGGGTAAGTGGGTGGGTGAGTGGGTGAGTGGGTGAGTGGGTGAGCGTTTCCTCACCGCCCTGGGGAATCGAATTGGATGGAGACTGGGTAGTTTGACGACTCTGCAAACGGCAACATTCCCTGCAGACAAGCAAGAGACACGCAAAGACACACAGAGACACACAGAGACAGACAGAGACACACAGAGACACACAGAGGCACACGGAGACACACAGAGACACACAGAGGCACACAGAGGCACACGGAGACACACAGAGGTACACAGAGACACACAGAGACAGACAGAGACACACAGAGACACACAGAGGCACACGGAAACACACAGAGACACGCAGAGACCCACAGAGACCCACAGAGACCCACAGAGATCCACAGAGACACACAGAGACCCCCACAGAGACACACAGAGACACGCAGAGACCCGCAGAGACCCACAGAGACCCACAGAGACCCACAGAGATCCACAGAGACACACAGAGACACACAGAGACCCACAGAGACACACAGAGAGACACAGAGACCCACAGAGACCCTCACAAAGACTCACAGAGACCCATAGAGACACACAGAGACCCACAGAGACCCACAGAGACCCACGGAGACACACAGAGACCCACAGAGATCCACAGAGACCCCCACAGAGACACAGAGACTCACAGAGACCCACAGAGACCCACAGAGACCCATAGAGTCCCACAGAGACCCACAGAGACCCACAGAGAGACCCACAGAGACACACAGAGACCCACAGACACCCCCAAAGAGACCCACAGAGACCCAAAGAGACACATCGAGACCTACACACACACAGTGACACACACACACAGTGACACACACACACAGTGACACGCACAGTGACACACACACACAGTGACACACACACACAGTGACACACACAGTGACACACACACACAGTGACACACACACACAGTGACACACACAGTGACACACACACACACAGTGACACACATACACAAACAATGACACACACACACAGTGACACACACACAGTGACACACACACACACAGTGACACACACAGTGACACACACACACAGTGACACACACACACACACAGTGACACACACAGTGACACACACACACAGTGACACACACACACAGTGACACACACACAGTGACACACACACAAACCTTGTTTCTTCCAGGTTCCTCCATAGATGTTGTAGCGGCACCACCACCATCACCACCATCACCACCATCACCACCACCATCACCACCACCATCACCACCACCACCCTGCACACATCACCACCATCATCATCATCAACATCACCACCATCATCACCATCATCACCATCATCATCACCATCATCATCACCATCACCACCACCACCTCCATTACCACCATCACCACCACCACCACCTCCACCACCACCACCTCTACCACCATCACCACCACCATCATCACAACCACCACCACCATCACCACCACCACCATCACCTCCTCCACGTGAGTCATGTCGATGGCGAGCATGAACGAGTCCGTGTCGTCAAAGCATCCACGTCCTCCTGACACCTGGGACACGGGGAGACACGGGGAGACACGGGGAGACACGGGGAGATACGGAGGGACACGGGGAGGAGACACGGGGAGGAGACACGAGGAGGAGACACGGGAGACACGGGGGAGACACGGGGAGACACGGGGAGACACGGAGGGACACGGGGAGACACGGGGAGATACGGAGGGACACGGGGAGACACGGGGAGACACGGGGAGACACGGGGAGACACGGGGAGACACGGGGAGGAGACACGGGGAGGAGACACGGGGAGGAGACACGGGGAGGAGACACGGGGAGACACGGGAGACACGGGGAGACACGGGGAGGAGACACGGGGAGGAGACACGGGGAGGAGACACGGGGAGACACGGGAGATACGGAGGGACACGGGGAGGAGACACGGGGAGGAGACACGAGGAGGAGACACGGGGAGACACGGGGGGAGACACGGGGAGACACGGGGAGATACGGAGGGACACGGGGAGACACGGGGAGAGACGGAGGGAGACGGGGAGGAGACACGGGGAGACACGGGGAGACACGGGGAGACACGGGGAGACACGGGGGAGACACGGGGAGGAGACACGGGGAGACACGGGGAGACACGGGGGAGACACGGAGAGGAAACACGGGGAGACACGGGGAGACACGGGGAGATACGGAGGGACACGGGGAGACACGGGGAGACACGGGGAGGAGACACGGGGAGACACGGGGAGACACGGGGAGACACGGGGGAGACACGGGGAGACACGGGGAGACACGGGGAGACACGGGGAGAGACATGGGGGAGACACGGGGAGGAGACACGAGGGGAGACACGGGGAGGAGACACGGGAGACACGGGGAGACACGGGGAGATACGGAGGGACACGGGGAGACACGGGGAGACACGGGGAGACACGGGGAGGAGACACGGGGAGACACGGGGAGACACGGGGGAGACACGGAGAGGAGACACGGGGAGACACGGGGAGGAGGACACGGGGAGGAGACACGAGGGGAGACACGGGGAGGAGACACGGGGAGACACGGGGAGACACGGGGAGACATGGGGGGGGGGTGTCAGGGTGAGTGTTGGAGGTAAGGATGGTGAGTCGTGAGTGGGGGGTGAGTGGAATGGTGAGTGGGTGAATGAGTGGGTGGGTGAGTGGGTGGGTGGGTGAGTGGGTGGGTGGGTAAGTGGGTGAGTGAGTGGGTGAGTGAGTGGGTGAGTGGGTGGGTGAGTGAGTGGGTGAGTGGGTGAGTGACTGGGTGGGTAAGTGGGTGAGTGAGTGGGTGGGTGAGTGAGTGAGTGGGTGGGTAAGTGGGTGAGTGAGTGGCTGGGTGAGTGGGTAAGTGGGTGGGTGGGTGGTTGGGTAAGTGGGTGAGTGAGTGGGTGAGTGAGTGGCTGGGTGAGTGGGTGAGTGGGTGAGTGTATCCTCACCGCCCTGGGGAATCTAAGTGGATGGAGACTGGGTAGTTTGACGACTCTGCAAACGGCAACATTCCCTGCAGACACACAAGAGACACGCAGAGACACACAGAGACACACAGAGACACACAGAGACACACAGAGACACACAGAGACACGCAGAGACCCCCAAAGAGACCCACAGAGACCCAAAAAGACACATCGAGATCTACACACACACAGTCACACACACACAGTGACACACACACACACAGTGACACACACAGTGACACACACACACAGTGACACACACAGTGACACAACAACAACAACCACCATTCGACACTAAGTGGCGGTGACGTCACCACGACGCTTGTGCCAGGCCATGTGCACCTTGAGGCCATGAGGTGACACACACACACAGTGACACACACACACAGTCACACACACACAGTGACACACACACACAGTGACACACACACACAGTGACACACACACAGTGACACACACAGTGACACACACACACACAGTGACAAACACACACACAGTGACACACACACACAGTGACACACACACAGTGACACACACAGTGACACACACACACACAGTGACACACACACACAGTGACACACACACAAACCTTGTTTCTTCCAGGTTCCTCCATAGATGTTGTAGCGGCACCACCACCATCACCACCATCACCACCATCACCACCACCATCACCACCATCACCACCACCACCCTGCACACATCACCACCATCATCATCATCAACATCACCACCATCATAACCATCATCACCATCACCACCACCACCATCATCACCACCACCATCACCACCACCCTGCACACACCACCATCACCACCATCACCACCATCACCACCACCATCATCACCACCACCCTGCACACACCACCATCACCACCACCACCATCACCACCATCACCACCATCACCACCATCATAACCATCATCACCATCACCACCACCACCATCATCACCACCACCATCACCACCACCCTGCACACACCACCATCACCACCACCACCATCACCACCATCACCACCATCACCACCACCTCCACCACCATCACCACCACCATCACCACCATCACCACCATCACCACCACAACCATCACCACCATCACAACCATCACCACCATCACCACCAACACCACCACCACCATCACCACCATCACCACCATCACCACCACCATCACCACCATCACAACCATCACCACCATCACCACCATCACCACCATCACCACCATCACCACCATCACCACCACCACCATCACCACCACCATCACCACCACCATCACCACCATCACCACCATCACCACCATCACCACCACCATCACCATCACCACCACCACCACCACCACCATCACCACCACCATCACCACATCACCACCATCACCACCACAACCATCACCACCATCACCACCACCATCACCACCATCACCATCACCACCACCACCATCACCACCATCACCTCCTCCACGTGAGTCATGTCGATGGCGTTCATGAACGAGTCCGTGTCGTCAAAACCATCCACGTCCTCCTGACACCTGGGACACGGGGAGACACGTGGGAGACACGGGGAGACATGGGGGAGACACGGGGGAGACACGGGGGAGACACGGGGGAGACACGGGGAGGAGACACGGGGGGAGAAACGGGGAGACACGGGGGAGACACGGGGAAGAGACACGGGGGGAGACACGGGGGGGGGGGGGTGTCAGGGTGAGTGTTGGAGGTAAGGATGGTGAGAGGTGAGTGGGCTGGTGAATGGCCTGGTGAGTGGGACGGTGAGTAGGAGGTGAGTGGGGTGGTGAGTGGGGTGGTGGGTGGGTGAGTGGGTGAGTGGGTAGGTGGGTGAGTGGGTGGATGAGTGAGTGGGTGAGTGGGTGGGTGAGTGAGTGGGTAAGTGGGTGAGTGAGTGGGTAAGTGGGTGAGTGAGTGGGTGTGTGGGATGGTGAGTGAGATGGTGAGTGGGTGAGTGAGTGAGTGGGTGGGTGAGTGGGTGGGTGGGTGAGTGGGTGAGTGGGTATGTGGGTGAGTGAGTGGGTGAGTGGTTGGGTGAGTGGTTGGGTGAGTGAGTGGGTGGGTAAGTGGGTGAGTGAGTGGCTGGGTGAGTGGGTGAGTGGCTGGGTGAGTGGGTGAGTGGGTGGGTGGGTGAGTGGGTGGGTGAGTGGCTGGGTGAGTGAGTGAGTGGCTGGGTGAGTGGGTGGGTGGGTGAGTGAGTGGGTGAGTGGGTGGGTGGGTGAGTGGGTGGGTGAGTGGGTGAGTGGGTGAGTGTATCCTCACCGCCCTGGGGAATCGAAGTGGATGGAGACTGGGTAGTTTGACGACTCTGCAAACGGCAACATTCCCTGCAGACAAGCAAGAGACCCACATAGACCCACAGAAACCCACGGAGACTCACAGAGACACACAGAGACCCACAGAGACCCATAGAGTCACACAGAGACCCACAGAGACCCAAAGAGAGACCCACAGAGATACACAGAGACCCACAGAGACCCCCAAAGAGACCCACAGAGACCCAAAAAGACACATCGAGACCTACACACACACAGTCACACACACACAGTGACACACACACACACACAGTGACACACACACACACAGTGACACACACACAGTGACACACAAAGATAAAAAGACAAAGATCCCCCATATAGCCTTAACAGACTGTAGGGGCAAGTGCTGTTAGCGAGCACCTATGAAGGCCGCAACGGTACACGAGGGGGTGGGTGGCCAGCACCACGCCCGACCGCCTTTGTCTCCCCAGTGGCGATGTTTACACACCACACTAGGTACTCATTTTAGGCTGAGTCGACCTAGGGGAGGCCCAGGACCGGTTCAGATAATCGTCACTGGTGTTGGCCGTGAGCGGGAATCGAACCCGGGTCGCTAGGTTCATAGCGCAGCGCGCTAACCGCTACACTATCGCTCCCCACCATCACCAGTGACACACACACACAGTGACACACACACACAGTGACACACACACAGTGACACACACAGTGACACACACAGTGACACACACACACAGTGACACACACACACAGTGACACACACACAGTGACACACACACAGTGACACACACAGTGACACACACACACAGTGACACACACACACAGTGACACACACAGTGACACACACACACAGTGACACACACACAGTGACACACACAGTGACACACACAGTGACACACACACAGTGACACACACAGTGACACACAAAGATCCCCCGTATAGCCTGAACAGACTGTAGGGGCAAGTGCTGTTAGCGAGCACCTATGAAGGCCGGAACGGTACACGAGGGGGTGGGTGGCCAGCACCACGCCCGACCGCCTTTGTCTCCCTAGTGGCGATGTTTACACACCGCACCAGGTACTCATTTAAGGCTGAGTCGACCTAGGGGAGGCCCAGGACCGGTTCAGATAATCGTCACTGGTGTTAGCCGTGAGCGGGAATCGAACCCGGGTCGCCAGGTTCATAGCGCAGCGCGCTAACCGCTACACACACACACACAGTGACACACACACACAGTGACACACACAGTGACACACACACAAACCTTGTTTCTTCCAGGTTCCTCCATAGATGTTGTAGCGGCACCACCACCATCACCACCATCACCACCATCACCACCACCCTGCACACACCACCACCATCATCACCATCACCACCACCACCATCACCACCATCACCATCACCACCATCACCATCACCACCATCACCACCATCACCATCACCACCATCATCACCACCCTGCACACACCACCACCATCATCACCATCACCACCACCATCATCACCACCACCACCATCATCACCACCACCATCACCACCACCCTGCACACACCACTACCATCATCACCATCACCACCACCACCACCATCATCACCAACACCATCACCACCACCCTGCATACACCACCATCACCACCACCACCATCACCAACACCACCACCATCACCATCATCACCATCACCACCATCACCACCATCACCACCATCACCACCACCACCATCACCACCACCTCCACCACCATCACCACCATCACCACCATCACCACCACAACCATCACCACCATCACAATCATCACCACCATCACCACCATCACCACCACCATCACCACCATCACCACCACCTCCACCACCATCACCACCACCACCATCACCACTATCACCACCATCACCACCACAACCATCACCACCACCATCACCACAATCACCATCACCACCATCACCTCCTCCACGTGAGTTATGTTGATGGCGTTCATGAACGAGTCCGTGTCGTCAAAACCATCCACGTCCTCCTGACACCTGGGACACGGGGAGACACGGGGAGACACGGGGAGACACAGGGAGACACGGTGAGGAGACACAGGGAGTAGACACGGGGGGGGACACGGGGGGAGACACGGGGAGGAGACACGGGGAGGAGACACGGGGGGAGACACGGGGGAGACACGGGGATACACGGGGAGACACGGTGAGGAGACACGGGGAGGAGACACGGGGAGACACGGGGAGACACGGGGAGACACGGGGGAGACACGGGGGAGACATGGGGGAGACACGGGGAGGAGACACGGGGGGATAAACGGGGAGACACGGGGAGACACGGGGAGGAGACACGGGGGGAGACACGGGGGGGGGGGTGTCAGGGTGAGTGTTGGAGGTAAGGATGGTGAGTGGTGAGTGGGGGGTGAGTGGAATGGTGAGTGGGAGGGTGAGTGGGCTGGTGAGTGGGAGGTGAGTGGGGTGGTTGAGTGGGGTGGTGAGTGGGTGGGTGGGTGAGTGGGTAGGTGGGTGAGTGGGTGGATGAGTGAGTGGGTGAGTGGGTGGGTGAGTGAGTGGGTAAGTGGGTGAGTGAGTGGGTAAGTGGGTGAGTGAGTGGGTGTGTGAGTGGCTGGGTGAGTGGGTGAGTGGGTGGGTGAGTGGGTGGGTGGGTGAGAGGCTGGGTGAGTGAGTGAGTGGCTGGGTGAGTGGGTGAGTGGGTGGGTGGGTGAGTGAGTGGGTGAGTGGGTGGGTGGGTGAGTGGGTGGGTGAGTGGGTGAGTGGGTGAGTGTATCCTCACCGCCCTGGGGAATCGAAGTGGATGGAGACTGGGTAGTTTGACGACTCTGCAAACAGCAACAGTCCCTGCAGACACGCAAGAGACACGCAGAGACACACAGAGACACACAGAGGCACACAGAGACTCACAAAGACTCACAAAGACTCACAGAGACACACACAGAGACTCACAGAGACCCACAGAGACACGCAGAGACACACAGAGACCCACAGAGACACACAGAGACACACAGAGACTTACAGAGACACACAGAGACACACAGAGACACACAGAGACACACGGAGACACACGGAGACACGCAGAGACACGCAGAGACATACAGAGACCCACAGAGACCCACAGAGACACACAGAGACCCATAGAGACACACAGAGATTCACAGAGACACACAGAGACACACAGAGACTCACAGAGACACACAGATACATGCGGAGACACACAGAGGCACACGGAGACAAAGAGACACACAGAGACACACAGAGGCACACGGAGACACACAGAGACACGCGGAGACACACAGAGACACACAGAGACACGCAGAGACACACAGAGACCCACAGAGACTTACAGAAACACACAGGGACACACACAGACCCACAGAGACACACAGACCCACAGAGACCCCCACAAAGACTCACAGAGACCCACAGAGACACACAGAGACCCACAGAGAACCCCACAGAGACACACAGAGACCCACAGAGAACCCCACAGAGACACACAGAGACCTATAGAGACCCACAGAGTCCCACAGAGACACGGAGACCCACAGAGACTCATAAAGACCCACAGAGACCCACAGAGACCCACGGAGACACAGAGAGACCCCCACAGAGACCCACAGAGGCCCACAGAGACCCATAGAGTCCCACAGAGACACAGAGACCCACAGAGACTCACAGAGACCCACAGAGACCCACGGAGACCCACGGAGACCCACAGAGACCCACAGAGACCCACAGAGACCCATAGAGTCACAAAGAGACCCACAGAGAGACCCACAGAGTCACACAGAGACCCACAGAGACCCCCAAAGAGACCCACAGAGACCCAAAGAGACACATCGAGACTACACACACACAGTGACACACACACACAGTGACACACACACACAGTGACACACACACACACAGTGACACACACACAGTGACACACACACACAGTGACACACACACAGTGACACACACACACAGTGACACACACAGTGACACACACACACACAGTGACACACACACAGTGACACACACACACAGTGAAACACACACACAGTGACACACACACAAACCTTGTTTCTTCCAAGTTCCTCCATAGATGTTGTAGCGGCACCACCACCATCACCACCATCATCACCACCATCATCACCATCACCACCACCCTGCACACACCACCATCATCACCATCACCATCATCACCACCACCTCCACCATCACCACCACCACCACCATCATCACCACCACCACATCTACCACCACCACCTCTACCACCACCACCTCCACCACCACCACCATCACCATCACCTCCACCACCACCACCACCACCTCCAGCACCACCACCACCTCCATCACCACCACCACCTCCACCATCATCACCACCACCACCATCACCACCACCACCTCCACCACCATCATCACCACCACCATCACCAACATCATCACCATCACCACCATCACCACCACCACCATCACCACCATCACCACCACCATCACCACCATCACCACCACAACCATCACCACCACCATCACCACCATCACCATCACCACCATCACCTCCTCCAAGTGAGTCATGTCGATGGCGTTCATGAACGAGTCCGTGTCGTCAAAACCATCCACGTCCTCCTGACACCTGGGACACGGGGAGACACGGGGAGACACGGGGAGACACGGGGGGACACGGGGAGACACGGGGAGACACGGGGAGACACGGGGAGGAGACACGGGGAGGAGACACGGGGAGACACAGGGAGACACGGGGAGACACGGGGAGACACAAGGAGACACGGGAGACACGGTGAGGAGACACGGGGAGACACGGAGAGACACGGGGAGACACGGGGGAGACACAGGGAGACACGGGGAGACACGGGGGAGACACGGGGAAGAGACACGGGGGAGATACGCGGGGACACGGGGAGACACGGGGAGGAGACACGGGGGAGACACGGGGGGGGGGGGGGGAGACACGGGGGGGGGGGACACGGGGGGGGGCGGTGTCAGGGTGAGTGTTGGAGGTAAGGATGGTGAGTGGTGAGTGGGGGGTGAGTGGGAGGGTGAGTGAGTGGGTGGGTGAGTGAGTGGGTGGGTGAATGAGTGGGTAAGTGGGTGAGTGAGTGAGTGGGTAAGTGGGTGAGTGAGTGGGTGAGTGAGTGAGTGAGTGGGTGAGTGATTGAGTGAGTGGGTAAATGGGTGAGTGAGTGGGTGTGTGGGATGGTGAGTGGGTGAGTGAGTGGGTGGGTGAGTGGGTGGGTGGGTGGGTGGGTGAGTGGGTGGGTGGGTGAGTGGGTGGGTAAGTGGGTGAGTGAGTGGGTGGGTGTGTGGGATGGTGAGTGAGATGGTGAGTGGGTGAGTGAGTGGCTGGGTGAGTGGGTGAGTGAGTGGGTGAGTGAGTGAGTGAGTGGAGGTGTGGGATGGTGAGTGAGATGGTGAGTGGGTGAGTGAGTGGGTGGGTGAGTGGGTGGGTGGGTGAGTGAGTGGGTGAGTGGGTGGGTGAGTGAGTGGGTGAGTGGGTGGGTGGGTGAGTGGGTGGGTGAGTGGGTGAGTGGGTGAGTGTATCCTCACCGCCCTGGGGAATCGAAGTGGATGGAGACTGGGTAGTTCGACGACTCTGCAAACGGCAACATTCCCTGCAGACAAGCAAGAGACACGCAGAGACACACAGAGACACACAGAGACACGCAGAGACAGACAGAGACACACAGATACATGTGGAGACATGTGAAGACACACAGAGACACGCAGAGAACGACAGAGACACACATAGACCCCCACAAAGACTCACAGAGACCCACAGAGACACACAGAGACCCACAGATACACACAGAGACCCACAGAGACCCACAGATACACACAGAGACCCACAGAGACCCACAGAGAGATTGAGAGAGAGAATACAACACATCACATCACTCACATCACATCACTCACATCACATAACACAGAGAGAGAAGAACACAATGTCGAGAATACAACACATCACACTGTGAGTCTCAGTGATTAACACTGAACCCTGTGGGAGCCTCAGTCTGGCTCTGTGAGTCTCAGTGATTGACACTGAACCCTGTGGGAGCCTCAGTCTGGCTCTGTGAGTCTCAGTGATTGACACTGAACCTTGTGGGAGCCTTAGTCTGGCTCTGTGAGTCTCAGTGATTAACACTGAACCCTGTGGGAGCCTCAGTCTGGCTCTGTGAGTCTCGGTGATTAACACTGAACCCTGTGGGAGCCTTAGTCTGGCTCTGTGAGTCTCAGTGATTAACACTGAACCCTGTGGGAGCCTTAGTCTGGCTTTGTGAGTCTCAGTGATTGACACTGAACCTTGTGGGAGCCTTAGTCTGGCTCTGTGAGTCTCAGTGATTAACACTGAACCCTGTGGGAGCCTTAGTCTGGCTCTGTGAGTCTCAGTGATTAACACTGAACCCTGTGGGAGCCTTAGTCTGGCTCTGTGAGTCTCAGTGATTGACACTGAACCCTGTGGGAGCCTTAGTCTGGCTCTGTGAGTCTCAGTGATTAACACTGAACCCTGTGGGAGCCTTAGTCTGGCTCTGTGAGTCTCAGTGATTAACACTCAACCCTGTGGGAGCCTCAGTCTGGCTCTGTGAGTCTCGGTGATTAACACTGAACCCTGTGGGAGCCTTAGTCTGGCTCTGTGAGTCTCGGTGATTAACACTAAACCCAGTGGGAGCCTTAGTCTGGCTCTGTGAGTCTCAGTGATTGACACTGAACCTTGTGGGAGCCTTAGTCTGGGTCTGTGAGTCTCAGTGATTAACACTGAAACCTGACCCACAGAGACCCACAGAGACACACAGAGACTCACAGAGACCCACAGAGACCCACAGAGACTCACAGAGACACACAGAGACACACAGAGACCCACAGAGACACACAGAGACCTACAGAGACACACGGAGACCCACAGAGACACGCAGAGACATGCAGAGACGCACAGAGACACTCAGAGATGCACGGAGACACACAGACACAGTGAGACACGCAGAGACACACAGACACACGCAGAGACACACAGAGACACACAGAGACACACAGAGACACAGATAGACACGGAGACACACAGAGACAGAGTGGAGAGACACGGAGACCCACAGATACATGCAGAGACACACATAGATCCACAGAGACCTACAGAGACACACCGAGACACACAGAGACCCATAGAGACACACAGAGATTCACAGAGACACACAGAGACGGACAGAGAGACCCGCAGAGACTCACAGAGACACGCAGAGACACGCAGAGACACGCAGAGACACACAGAGAGACACAGACACCCACAGAGACCCCCACAAAGACTCACAGAGACCCACAGACACACACAGAGACCCACAGAGAACCCCACAGAGACACACAGAGACCCACAGAGACACACAGAGACCCACAGAGACACACAGAGAGACACAGAGACCCACCGAGACCCCCACAAAGACTCACAGAGACCCACAGAGACACACAGAGACCCACAGAGAACCCCACAGAGACACACAGAGACACACAGAGACCTACAGAGACTCATAGAGACCCACAGAGACCCACAGAGACCCACGGAGACACAGAGAGACCCCCACAGAGACCCACAGAGACCCACAGAGACCCATAGAGTCCCACAGAGACACAGAGACCCACAAAGACTCATAGAGACCCACAGAGACCCACGGAGACCCACAGAGACCCACGGAGACCCACAGAGACACACAGAGACCCACAGAGACCACCAAAGAGACCCACAGAGACCCAAAGAGAAACATCGAGACTACACACATACAGTGACACACACACACAGTGACACACACACAGTGACACACAAAGATAAAGATCCCCCGTATAGCCTGAACAGACTGTAGGGGCAAGTGCTGTTAGCGAGCACCTATGAAGGCCGGAACGGTACACGAGGGGGTGGGTGGCCAGCACCACGCCCGACCGCCTTTGTCTCCCTAGTGGCGATGTTTACACACCGCACCAGGTACTCATTTAAGGCTGAGTCGACCTAGGAGAGGCCCAGGACCGGTTCAGATAATCGTCACTGGTGTTAGCCGTGAGCGGGAATCGAACCCGGGTCGCCAGGTTCATAGCGCAGCGCGCTAACCACTACACTATCGCTCCCCACAGTGACACACACACACACAGTGACACACACACAGTGACACACACACACAGTGACACACACACACAGTGACACACACACACAGTGACACACACAGTGACACACACACAGTGACACACACAGTGACACACACACACAGGGACACACACACACAGTGACACACACACAAACCTTGTTTCTTCCAAGTTTCTCCATAGATGTTGTAGCGGCACCACCAACATCACCACCACCATCATCACCACCATCATCACCACCACCATCACCACCACCCTGCACACACCACCATCATCACCACCACCATCATCACCACTACCACCATCACCACCACCACCACCATCATCACCACCACCACATCTACCACCACCACCTCTACCACCACCACCACCACCATCACCATCACCTCCACCACCACCACCTCCACCACCACCACCACCTCCAGCACCACCACCACCATCACCACCTCCACCATCATCACCACCACCACCATCATCACCACCACCACCTCCACCACCATCATCATCACCACCATCACCACCACCTCCATCACCACCACCACCTCCACCACCATCATCACCACCACCACCATCACCAACATCATCACCACCATCACCACCACCACCATCACCACCATCACCACCACCATCACCACCATCACCACCACCACCATCACCACCATCATCATCACCACCATCATCACCACCATCACCACCACCATCACCACCACCATCACCACCATCATCATCACCACCATCACCACCATCACCACCTCAACCACCATCATCACCACCATCACCACCACCATCACCACCATCACCACCATCACCACCACCATCACCACCATCACCTCCTCCACGTGAGTCATGTCGATGGCGTTCATGAACGAGTCCGTGTCGTCAAAACCATCCACGTCCTCCTGACACCTGGGACACGGGGAGACACGGTGAGACACGCGGGGACACGGGGAGACACGGAGGAGACACGGGGGAGACACGGGGAGACACGGGGAGGAGACACGGGGGAGACACGGGGAGGAGACACGGGGGGAGACACGGGGGGAGACGCGGGGAGACGCGGGGAGACGCTGGGAGACGCGGGGAGACGCGAGGAGACACGGGGAGACGCGGGGAGACACGGGGAGACACGGGGAGACACGGGAAGACACGGGGAGGAGACACGGGGGGAGACACGGGGAGACACGGGGGAGACACGGGGGGAGACACGGGGGAGACACGCGGGGACACGGGGGAGACACGGGGAGACACGGGGAGGAGACACGGGGGGAGACACGGGGAGACACGGGGGAGACACGGGGGGAGACACGGGGGAGACACGCGGGGACACGGGGGAGACACGGGGAGACACGGGGAGGAGACACGGGGGGAGACACGGGGAGACACGGGGGAGACACGGGGGGAGACACGGGGGAGACACGCGGGGACACGGGGGAGACACGGGGAGACACGGGGAGGAGACACGGGGGGAGCCACGGGGGGGGGGGGAGACACGGGGGAGAGACACGGGGGGAGACACGGGGGGGGGACACGGGGGGGGGGAGACACGGGGGGAGAGACACGGGGGGAGAGACACGGGGGGGGAGACACGGGGGGGGGGGTGTCAGGGTGAGTGTTGTAGGTAAGGATGGTGAGTGGTGAGTGGGGTGGTGAGTGGTGAGTGGGGTGGTGAGTGGGTGGGTGAGTGAGTGGGTGAGTGGCTGGGTAAGTGGGTAAGTGGGTGGGTGAGTGGGTGAGTGGGTGAGCGTTTCCTCACCGCCCTGGGGAATCGAAGTGGATGGAGACTGGGTAGTTTGACGACTCTGCAAACGGCAACATTCCCTGCAGACAAGCAAGAGACACGCAGAGACACACAGAGACCCACAGAGACCCATAGAGACACACAGAGACCCACAGAGACCCCCAAAGAGAAACATCGAGACTACACACATACAGTGACACACACACAGTGACACACAAAGATAAAGATTCCCCGTATAGCCTGAACAGACTGTAGGGGCAAGTGCTGTTAGCGAGCACCTATGAAGGCCGGAACGGTACACGAGGGGGTGGGTGGCCAGCACCACGCCCGACCGCCTTTGTCTCCCTAGTGACGATGTTTACACACCGCACCAGGTACTCATTTAAGGCTGAGTCGACCTAGGGGAGGCCCAGGACCGGTTCAGATAATCGTCACTGGTGTTAGCCGTGAGCGGGAATCGAACCCGGGTCGCCAGGTTCATAGCGCAGCGCGCTAACCACTACACTACCGCTCCCCACAGTGACACACACACACAGTGACACACACACAGTGACACACACACACAGTGACACACACAGTGACACACACACACAGTGACACACACAGTGACACACACACACAGGGACACACACACACAGTGACACACACACAAACCTTGTTTCTTCCAAGTTCCTCCATAGATGTTGTAGCGGCACCACCACCATCACCACCACCATCATCACCACCATCATCACCACCACCATCACCACCACCCTGCACACACCACCATCATCACCACCACCATCATCACCACCACCACCTCCACCATCACCACCACCACCACCATCATCACCACCACCACCACCACATCTACCACCACCACCTCAACCACCACCACCACCACCTCCACCACCACCACCACTACCTCCACCACCACCACCATCACCATCACCTCCACCACCACCACCACCTCCAGCACCACCACCACCTCCATCACCATCACCACCACCACCTCCACCATCATCACCACCACCACCACCATCACCACCACCACCTCCACCACCATCATCATCACCACCATCACCACCACCTCCATCACCACCTCCACCACCATCATCACCACCACCACCATCACCAACATCATCACCACCATCACCACCACCACCATCACCACCATCACCACCACCATCACCACCATCACCATCACCACCATCACCACCACCATCACCACCATCATCATCACCACCATCATCACCACCATCACCACCACCATCACCACCATCATCATCACCACCACCATCATCACCACTATCACCACCATCACCACCATCACCATCACCACCTCAACCACCATCATCACCACCACCATCACCACCACCATCATCACCACCACCATCACCACCACCATCACCACCACCATCACCACCACCTCCACCACCACCACCATCACCACCATCACCATCACCACCATCACCACCACCACCATCACCTCCTCCACGTGAGTCATGTCGATGGCGTTCATGAACGAGTCCGTGTCGTCAAAACCATCCACGTCCTCCTGACACCTGGGACACGGGGAGACACGGGGGAGACACGGGGGAGACACGGGGGAGACACGGGGAGACACGGGGAGACACGGGGGAGACACGGGGAGACACGGGGAGACGCGGGGAGGAGACGCGGGGAGGAGACACGGGGGGAGACACGCGGGGGGGGACACGGGGGGGGGAGACACGGGGGGAGAGACACGGGGGGGGAGACACGGGGGGGGGGTGTCAGGGTGAGTGTTGTAGGTAAGGATGGTGAGTGGTGAGTGGGGGGGTGAGTGGGATGGTGAGTGGGGTGGTGAGTGGGTGAGTGGGTGGGTGTGTGGGATGGTGAGTGAGATGGTGAGTGGGTGGGTGAGTGGGTGGGTGAGTGAGTGGATGAGTGGGTGGGTGAGTGAGTGGATGAGTGGGTGGGTGAGTGAGTGGGTGGGTAAGTGGGTGAGTGAGTGGCTGGGTAAGTGGGTGGGTGAGTGGGTGAGCGTTTCCTCACCGCCCTGGGGAATCGAAGTGGATGGAGACTGGGTAGTTTGACGACTCTGCAAACGGCAACATTCCCTGCAGACAAGCAAGAGACACACAGAGACACGCAGAGACCCACAGAGACACGCAGAGACACGCAGAGACCCACAGAGACACGCAGAGACACACAGAGACACACAGAGATACACAGAGACTCACAGAGACACACGGAGACACACAGAGACACGCAGAGACACACAGAGACCCATAGAGACACACAGAGACACACAGAGACCCATAGAGACACACAGAGATTCACAGAGACACGCAGAGACACACAGAGATACACAGAGACTCACAGAGACACACGGAGACACACAGAGACACGCAGAGACACACAGAGACCCACAGAGACACACAGAGACACACAGAGACCCATAGAGACACACAGAGACACACAGAGACCCATAGAGACACACAGAGATTCACAGAGACACACAGAGACTCACAGAGACACACAGAGACACACAGAGACCCATAGAGACACACAGAGACACACAGAGACCCATAGAGACACACAGAGATTCACAGAGACACACAGAGACTCACAGAGACACACAGATACATGCGGAGACACACAGAGGCACACGGAGACACTGAGACACACAGAGACACACAGAGACACGCAGAGACACACAGAGACTCAGAGACCCACAGAGACACACAGAGACTCACAGAGACCCACAGAGACACACCGAGACCCGCAGAGACACACAGAGACACACAGAGACTCACAGAGACACACAGAGACCCGCAGAGTACCCCGCAGAGACTCACAGAGACCCACAGAGACACACAGAGACTCACAGAGACTCACAGAGACCCACAGAGACACACAGAGAACCCCACAGAGACTCACAAAGACACAGAGACCCACATAGACACACAGAGACTCACAGAGACCCACAGAGACACAAAGAGACCCACAGAGACTCATAGAGAGATTGAGAGAGAGGACGTCACATACACACAGCAAGATGGTGCACATCCAATGGAGAGAGATGGGGTCGCGTCATTTGACCATTCGCATCACACACAGATAGAGAGAGGACCACACGATGTAGAATACAACACATCACACACATCACATCACACAGAGAGAGAATACAACACATCACACTGTGAGTCTCAGTGATTAACACTGAACCCTGTGGGAGCCTTAGTCTGGCTCTGTGAGTCTCAGTGATTAACACTGAACCCTGTGGGAGCCTTAGTCTGGCTCTGTGAGTCTCGGTGATTAACACTGAACCCTGTTGGAGCCTTAGTCTGGCTCTGTGAGTCTCAGTGATTGACACTGAACCTTGTGGGAGCCTTAGTCTGGCTCTGTGAGTCTCAGTGATTAACACTGAACCCTGTGGGAGCCTCAGTCTGGCTCTGTGAGTCTCAGTGATTAAAACTGAACCCTGTGGGAGCCTCAGTCTGGCTCTGTGAGTCTCAGTGATTGACACTGAACCCTGTGGGAGCCTCAGTCTGGCTCTGTGAGTCTCAGTGATTAACACTGATCCCTGTGGGAGCCTCAGTCTGGCTCTGTGAGTCTCAGTGATTAACACTGAACCCTGTGGGAGCCTCAGTCTGGCTCTGTGAGTCTCAGTGATTAACACTGATCCCTGTGGGAGCCTCAGTCTGGCTCTGTGAGTCTCAGTGATTAACACTGAACCCTGTGGGAGCCTCAGTCTGGCTCTGTGAGTCTCAGTGATTAACACTGAACCCTGTGGGAGCCTTAGTCTGGCTCTGTGAGTCTCAGTGATTAACACTGAACCCTGTGGGAGCCTCAGTCTGGCTCTGTGAGTCTCAGTGATTAACACTGAACCCTGTGGGAGCCTCAGTCTGGCTCTGTGAGTCTCAGTGATTAACACTGAACCCTGTGGGAGCCTCAGTCTGGCTCTGTGAGTCTCAGTGATTAACACTGATCCCTGTGGGAGCCTCAGTCTGGCTCTGTGAGTCTCAGTGATTAACACTGAACCCTGTGGGAGCCTCAGTCTGGCTCTGTGAGTCTCAGTGATTAACACTGAACCCTGTGGGAGCCTTAGTCTGGCTCTGTGAGTCTCAGTGATTAACACTGAACCCTGTGGGAGCCTCAGTCTGGCTCTGTGAGTCTCAGTGATTAACACTGAACCCTGTGGGAGCCTCAGTCTGGCTCTGTGAGTCTCAGTGATTGACACTGAACCCTGTGGGAGCCTCAGTCTGGCTCTGTGAGTCTCAGTGATTAACACTGATCCCTGTGGGAGCCTCAGTCTGGCTCTGTGAGTCTCAGTGATTAACACTGAACCCTGTGGGAGCCTCAGTCTGGCTCTGTGAGTCTCAGTGATTAACACTGAACCCTGTGGGAGCCTCAGTCTGGCTCTGTGAGTCTCAGTGATTAACACTGAACCCTGTGGGAGCCTCAGTCTGGCTCTGTGAGTCTCAGTGATTAACACTGAACCCTGTGGGAGCCTCAGTCTGGCTCTGTGAGTCTCAGTGATTAACACTGAACCCTGTGGGAGCCTCAGTCTGGCTCTGTGAGCCTCAGTGAGGCTCACAGAGCCAGACTGTGAGCCTCACTGAGGCTCACAGTCTGGCTGGTGGGGGGGGGGGTGTGGGGGTGGTGGTGCTAATTAAGCTGGGTGAGTGCACTGACAGTCTACAGTGTAGACTGTAGCCTGGTTATTAAGCTGGGTGGGTGTACTGGCAGTCTATAATGGAGACTGTAGCCTGGTTATTAAGCTGGGTGGGTGTACTGGCAGTCTATAATGTAGACTGTAGCCTGGTAATTAAGCTGGGTGAGTGTACTGACAGTCTGTAATGTAGACTGTAGCCTGGTTATTAAGCTGGGTGAGTGTACTGACAGTCTATAATGTAGACTGTAGCCTGGTAATTAAGCTGGGTGAGTGTACTGGCAGTCTACAGTGTAGGCTGTAGCCTGGTTATTAAGCTGGGTGAGTGTACTGACAGTCTATAATGGAGACTGTAGCCTGGTTATTAAGCTGGATGAGTGTACTGGCAGTCTATAATGTAGACTGTAGCCTGGTTATTAAGTTGGGTGAGTGTACTGGCAGTCTATAATGTAGACTGTAGCCTGGTTATTAAGCTGGGTGAGTGTGTGATGCCACCGCCACGAAGCCATTCAGCAGGCGCCCCAGCTACGACCTCGCCACCACCAAGCGATGGAGCCGACCCCTTGTCCCCCTCACCTCACCTCACATGAAACACACCCGCACGCATTTCCCCCCCCCCCCCCCCATAGAGCTCCGAGGGGAGGTCACCTGGCCGACCTGTTTTTATCCGAGAAACCCTTATCGGGATTAACTCTCACGGTTTCCGGCGATCAGGGGAATTGGATGACCTCCCCCGTGCTACGTTGCGCCGCGGCGCTGCGATCAGCCTTAATATGGTGTGGTCGCGGCGTGGGGCATTCGGCCACCGCGGTTGAGGCGCATTTCCCCCCACACACGCGAGTATCGACGGGGCAGGCAGAGGGAATAAGCATTGTGATGGAGGAGCATCATTAGAAAACACGCAGCGCATCTGAACTGCATGATCAGGCACCCCCGCACAGGCAGCGGAGGGACGGCATAATTACGCTCGGGCACGCAGGCACCATTGTTAGGGGAGTTAAAGGATAAGGCTGTTAGTATAAATAATCGGGAGAGCGGGGTCACGCGGGCAGCCGTGCACAAATTCCCACGGCGCACCTTTGTAATGGACGCCGCCGCATAATCTGCAATAACAAAGGCATGCGTGAGAAAGGAATTAACTTGCGGAACATCCGATTAGCATATCGAAGGCCCACGGTACGTGGGAAGGGGGTAGGGGCCTGAGTCCGGGGAATTAGGATAAAAGGGAGCGTAGCGAGGTAGAGCTCTCTCTTACTCCGAGAAGCCAGCGTCCAAGACGGCCCCCAGCTCTGCCCTCCGGACGTCCGTGCGACGTGTCGAGGCAAGCAGCGAGGAAAACCCACGGAACGTCGAGTGCCTCAACCGTGAGTAAGGAGGTAAAAGTATTTCGTGAACGATAAATAGGGAATAGGTCCCGGGATAGTAGAGTAGGCAGCCTCGTCGATTCATACTGACTCAACAACCAGTCCCGGGTAGCAGACAATAAATCATTAACAGCTGATCGTGGCCTCGTGTGATCTCGTATTATAAGTGTGAACGCGTGTGGTACTGTGTATGCGTAAGCTCGCGGCGTGCGTAATCGGCATACCCCAGGTGCGCGATAATAACGTGAGCGGCCAGCAGGCGGCGAGCGCTGCGCAGAGCGGCACAAGAGTGGGTATCGCGTGTGGAGCTGTATGCGTGTGTGCGCGCACGTTCACTACGTGTATAATACAGGTGCGCGATCCTAACGTGAGTGGTCTGTGTTGAGTGAGTGCCGCGCAGAGCTGTGTGTGGGTGTGCGCGTACGTAATTAACCATGCCTACTACGCGGACCCGCGGGGGAGGGGAATCCTCGAGCGACGGCTCTCACCCCATGGGTGAAGAACCCAACAGCGGTTTCGCCTAGTAGCGAGGGGGCGAGTAATGAGGTTAACCCGGCCGTTAGCGGTACAGAGGGAGGGATCTCGGGGGCCAGCGACCCCCACAGACCCGTAGACTCACACAGAGACCCGTAGACTCACACAGAGACCCATAGATTCACACAGAGAGACCCGTAGACTCACACAGAGAGACCCGTAGACTCACACAGAGAGACCCGTAGACTCACACAGAGACCCGTAGACTCACACAGAGACCCGTAGACTCACACAGAGAGACCCGTAGACTCACACAGAGACCCGTAGACTCACACACAGAGACCCGTAGACTCACACAGAGACCCGTAGACTCACACAGAAACCCGTAGACTCACACACAGAGACCCGTAGACTCACACAGAGACCCGTAGACTCACACACAGAGACCCGTAGACTCACACAGAGACCCGTAGACTCACACAGAGACCCGTAGACTCACACAGAGACCCGTAGACTCACACAGAGACCCATATACTCACACAGAGACCCGTAGACTCACACAGAGACCCGTAGACTCACACAGAGACCCATACATTCACACAGAGACCCGTAGACTAGCACAGAAACCCGTAGATTAACACAGAGACCCATAGATTCACACAGAAACCCGTAGACTAACACAGAGACCCATACATTCACACAGAGACCTGTAGACTAACACAGAGACCCGCTCACCCACCCGCTCATTAGCGGGCTCCTCTGGAACGGGACAGAGGGAGGAGCAGCAGCAGCAGGAGGATGGGAGCCCCAACAACCGGCACCACTTAGAGGTCGCAGCTGATTGCCTCGCCGGGCTATCCCTCACATTTTTTCTAGATTTGAAGCTTTCGTGACTGCAAGGATTCATATTCTTAGGTTTTTTCGGTATAGTCACCGTGTAGGTAAAAAAATTCAAATTCAAATTATAAAATAAAATCCACACACTTCGCCAGCCTTCCACCACCCAGCCTGCCCCCCCCCCCCTTCGCTGGAGCGGTGCTGGCCTCCCCTACGTCCACTCAGCCCCAAATGAGTGTTCCTTCTGCTGCGGTCTGTCGTGAGTGAGTGGAGTTTGTGTGATCTCCCCTGTTCTACAGAGTGAGTGAGTGGAGTTTGTGTGATCTCCACTGTTCTACAGAGTGAGTGAGTGGAGTTTATGTGATCTCCCCTGTTCTGCAGAATGAGTGAGTGAGTTTGTGGATCTCCCCCTTTTCTACAGAGTGAGTGAGTGGAGTTTGTGTGATCTCCCCCTGTTCTACAGAGTGAGTGAGTGGAGTTTGTGTGATCTCCACCTGTTCTACAGAGTGAGTGAGTGGAGTTTATGTGATCTCCCCCTGTTCTACAGAGTGAGTGAGTGGAGTTTGTGTGATCTCCCCCTGTTCTACAGAGTGAGTGAGTGGAGTTTGTGTGATCTCCCCCTGTTTCTACAGAGTGAGTGAGTGGAGTTTGTGTGATCTCCCCCTGTTCTACAGAGTGAGTGAGTGGAGTTTGTGTGATCTCCCCCTGTTCTACAGAGTGAGTGAGTGGAGTTTGTGTGATCTCCCCCTGTTCTACAGAGTGAGTGAGTGGAGTTTGTGTGATCTCCCCCTGTTCTACAGAGTGAGTGAGTGGAGTTTGTGTGATCTCCCCCTGTTCTACAGAGTGAGTGAGTGGAGTTTGTGTGATCTCCCCCTGTTCTACAGAGTGAGTGAGTGGAGTTTGTGTGATCTCCCCTGTTCTACAGAGTGAGTGAGTGGAGTTTGTGTGATCTCCCCTGTTCTACAGAGTGAGTGAGTGGAGTTTGTGTGATCTCCCCCTGTTCTACAGAGTGAGTGAGTGGAGTTTGTGTGATCTCCCCCTGTTCTACAGAGTGAGTGAGTGGAGTTTGTAGTGATCTCCCCCTGTTCTACAGAGTGAGTGAGTGGAGTTTGTGTGATCTCCCCCTGTTCTACAGAGTGAGTGAGTGGAGTTTGCGTGATCTCCACCTGTTCTACAGAGTGAGTGAGTGGAGTTTGTGTGATCTCCCCCTGTTCTACAGAGTGAGTGAGTGGAGTTTGTGTGATCTCCCCTGTTCTACAGAGTGAGTGAGTGGAGTTTGTGTGATCTCCACCTGTTCTACAGAGTGAGTGAGTGGAGTTTGTGTGATCTCCACCTGTTCTACAGAGTGAGTGAGTGTAGTTTGTGTGATCTCCCCTGTTCTACAGAGTGGAGGTTGTTGTGATCTCCCCCTGTTCCACAGAGGGAGTTTGTGTGATCTCCCCCTGTCTACAGAGTGATGGAGTGGAGTTTGTGTGATCTCCCCCTGTTCTGCAGAGTGAAGTGAGTGGAGTTTGTGATCTCCACCTGTTCTGCAGAGTGAGTGAGTGGAGTTTGTGTGATCTCCCCCTGTTCTGCAGAGTGAGTGGTGAGTTTGTGTATCTCCCCTGTTCTACAGAGTGAGTGAGTGGAGTTTGTGTGATCTCCCCCTGTTCTACAGAGTGAGTGAGTGGAGTTTGTGTGATCCCCCTGTTCTACAGAGTGAGTGAGTGGAGTTTGTGTGATCTCCCCTGTTCTACAGAGTGAGTGAGTGGAGTTTGTGTGATCTCCCCCTGTTCTACAGAGTGAGTGAGAGTTTGTGTGATCTCCCCCTGTTCTACAGAGTGAGTGAGTGGAGTTTGTGTGATCTCCCCCTGTTCTACAGAGTGAGTGAGTGGAGTTTGTGTGATCTCCCCTGTTCTACAGAGTGAGTGAGTGGAGTTTGTGTGATCTCCCCCTGTTCTACAGAGTGAGTGAGTTTGTGTGATCTCCCCCTGTTCTACAGAGTGAGTGAGTGGAGTTTGTGTGATCTCCCCCTGTTCTACAGAGTGAGTGGAGTTTGTGTGATCTCCCCCTGTTCTACAGAGTGAGTGAGTGGAGTTTGTGATCTCCCCTGTTCTACAGAGTGAGTGAGTGGAGTTTGTGTGATCTCCCCCTGTTCTACAGAGTGAGTGAGTGGAGTTTGTGTGATCTCCCCCTGTTCTACAGAGTGAGTGAGTGGAGTTTGTGTGATCTCCACCTGTTCTACAGAGTGAGTGAGTGTAGTTTGTGTGATCTCCCCCTGTTCTACAGAGTGGAGGTTGTGTGATCTCCCCCTGTTCCACAGAGTGGAGTTTGTGTGATCTCCCCCTGTTCTACAGAGTGAGTGAGTGGAGTTTATGTGATCTCCCCCTGTTCTACAGAGTGAGTGGAGGTTGTGTGATCTCCCCCTGTTCTGCAGAGTGAGTGAGTGGAGTTTGTGTGATCTCCACCTGTTCTGCAGAGTGAGTGAGTGGAGTTTGTGTGATCTCCACCTGTTCTGCAGAGTGAGTGAGTGGAGTTTGTGTGATCTCCCCCTGTTCTACAGAGTGAGTGAGTGGAGTTTGTGTGATCTCCCCCTGTTCTACAGAGTGAGTGAGTGGAGTTTACGTGATCTCCCCCTGTTCTACAGAGTGAGTGGAGTTTGTATGATCTCCCCCTGTTTTACAGAGTGAGTGGAGTTTGTGTGATCTCCCCTGTTCTTCAGAGTGAGTGAGTGGAGTTTGTGTGATCTCCCCCTGTTCTTCAGAGTGAGTGAGTGTAGTTTGTGTGATCTCCCCCTGTTCTACAGAGTGAGTGAGTGTAGTTTGTATTATCTCCCCCTGTTCTACAGAGTGAGTGGAGTTTGTGTGATCTCCCCCTGTTCTACAGAGTGAGTGAGTGGAGTTTGTGTGATCTCCCCCTGTTCTACAGAGTGAGTGAGTGGAGTTTGTGTGATCTCCACCTGTTCTACAGAGTGAGTGAGTGGAGTTTGTGATCTCCCCCTGTTCTACAGAGTGAGTGGAGTTTGTATGATGTCCAACTGTACTACAGAGTGAGTGAGTGGAGTTTATGTGATCTCCCCCTGTTCTACAGAGTGAGTGAGTGGAGTTTATGTGATCTCCCCTGTTCTACAGAGTGAGTGGAGTTTGTGTGATCTCCCCTGTTCTGCAGAGTGAGTGAGTGGAGTTTGTGTCACGCGGAGAGTTGCACAAATAAAGAAAATACAAAATACAAAGCAATGTTCGTGGTCACTTTTCTTATTATTTTTAATGAAGAAACTCGACTCAAAATGTCAAGGCAGAGACAACGATTGTGGATTTAGTCTCCAACGCTGCGGCGCTGAACCAGTGTAACCCCAATTGGCACGCTTTCTCCACGTGACAAACCTCACAACACGGCCGTGTCAGGTAGGTTCGTGGGTTAACGACACATTCATATTTCTACACTATGGGAACCTCATTTGCCAGTAAAAATATGATAATTGGTTTTTTACCCTTCTATCTGGCAACAAAACTGACACCTTTTTAGGTGTCAGTTTTGTTGCCAGATAGAATGGTAATAAAACAATTATCACATTCATATTTACGCCATCCTGCAACGAAAACTCTTACGAATATCGCTATTCGCTCCGGCGCGTTCAGCTCGGCAGAGCCGCCTACACACGCGTTGGCCTCTCTAGCGAGCAGCACCGATGGTCGGCACCGTGGCACACGAGAGAGGGGGTGGGTCGGAAAGCACCGTCCGCCTTTGTCTCCCCAGTGCCGATGTCAACTACTACACGGCGCTCCTCATTTGAGGCTGAGTCGACCGAAGGGAGGCCCAGGACCGGTTCAGATAATCGCGACCGGCGTCGAGCGGGAATCCAACTCGGGTGGCCAGGTCGGTAGTGCAGCGTAGCGCCAACGACACCACCACCCATAATCAACGTTTTTGGGTTTAGATCGCGTTATTTATAAATGTGTCGTAATCCTCCACCACCCGACACGGCCAAGCAGTAAAAAAAGTGTCACGTTGACAAAAGACAAATAGTTCACTGCTTTAGCCCCCACCGGTGTGTTGAAGCGTGAAACCACAACAATTTACAATTTGAGCACGACGTTTCGCTGGTAATTGCATCCAGCATCATCGGGTAATTCTGGCGAATTGGCCGTGTCGGGTGGTGGAGGGTTACGACACATTTATAAATAACGCGATCTAAACCAAAAAACGTTGATTATGAATAATATTGGTCGCGAAGCCTGCTACGTGTTAGACACCACCACCACCGCCGCCCCCACCGCCGTGACCTCTGCCGTGACCTCTGACCCACCGATCTGGGCTGACGATGGCGCGGATGCCGCTTGCAACCCGCCGCCATCTTTCTCTCCAAGGGGCCTGATCCCCTCGCCAGGCCGCTCTGCCCCCCCCCTCCCCCCCCGTCGCCTGCCCCCCTCCCCGCCCCCACCTCTGTGCCCCTTCCTCTCCACCGCTTTCCCCCGAGCTCCCTCTCGTAGCCCCTTGACGCTCGTGCGCCCACCCGCGTCTCTCCCGCTCCGCTCCCCTCGTCGCCGCGGCCGCGTCTCTCCGCCCCGCCTCTCCGCTCCGCCTCTCCGCTCCGTCTCTCCGCGCTCTCTCGTCGAGGGCGCTCCGCCGCCGCCCGCCCGCTCCGTCCACGCTCTCCAGCCAGCGGCGGGTCCGCTCCAGCGTATCTCCACGTCTCTCCGTCGTCTCTCGGCGTCTCTGCGCTTCTCGGCTGCTCCGCGAGGCCTCCAGCGCCCTTTGCCAAACCCACGGCGAGGCCTCGGGCCCCGTCGGCCGCCGTTCGTCCGGAGCTCTCCCTCGGCCCCCTACTCCTCCTGCCCTCCCTCTGCCCCCCCATTCCCCTCCTCGCTCTGCCCCCCCTCGCCCCCTGCCCTCTGGCCCCCCTCGTCTCTCCGTGGTAGTTCTCGTAGCGCCTCTCCCGGCGCGCGCGCACCTGTGCCGTGGCCAAGACAAAGACGCCCTTTGTAGCCTCCGGCAGACTGGGGGACAAGTTCTGTTAGTGGCGAGTTGTAGTCTCTGTGTCTCTCTCTGTGTCTCTCTGTGTTTCTGTCTCTCTGTGTCTCTCTCTGTGTCTCTCTGTCTCTCTCTCTGTGTCTCTCTGTGGCTCTCTCTGTTTCTCTCTCTGTGTCTCTCTGTGTCTCTCTCTCTGTCTCTCTGTGTCTCTCTCTCTGTCTCTCTGTGTCTCTCTCTCTGTCTCTCTGTGTCTCTCTCTGTCTCTCTGTGTCTCTCTCTCTGTCTCTCTGTGTCTCTCTGTGTCTCTCTGTGTCAGCAGCGCCCATCGAGGCCAGAACTGCACAGGAAGGGGCAGGCAGCCAACACCACGCCCCGTCACCACCTTTGTGTCCCCAGGGCTGCCGATGTGAACACGTTCACATCAGGGCTGCCTCTGTGATATATCCGACCGCTGACGAGTTGTGACGTAGCCAACGCAAACCGTAGAACTGCTTTTAGATTAATTTGCGCCGAAGGTAAAATCCGTGGGTTATTAATTTACGTCAAAATGGGATAAGCCGCATGCGGATAATCGAGTCTACTGTAGATATCACACTTTCCTTATCACACATGAATCAATGTCAGTAGCTACTGCATTATAAATGGGTTAAATAAGTCTCTACTGAATGACCGTTCATGATTAATATCCTGAGATAACACCAAAATACAATCTTAATTTTGGAGCTTTCGTGACTGCAGGAATTATTCTTTGGTTCTTTCGGTAAAGTCACGTCTAAAGATAAAATAATAAATTAAATAATTGCATACTACGACGTTTCGATTGCAACACAAGCAATCGTCATCAGGCATAAAAGGAATAGCAACAGAAAATCTAACCAGAAAACTATAGACAGACATATAAGCAGACAGATATCACCAAGATATACACTTGACACATTCAGCAATTTAACAGCAGCAGCAGCAAACTGCAGCTTCCTTTTGATGCTGTTAATCCTGCATAATGCACATGCATAAGTAGTACTAATCACATTCCTGCATTTCCCATAAATATGCTAAATTCCTCTTGATATGCAAATTCGTTTGTCAAGGCGCCCCCTTTCCCCCCCCCTTCCAACCCAGCTTATAAACATGCTCCAAGCCCGTGTGCTGTTTCATTCAGACTCTGTCGCCTCGACGGACCTGGTTTAACCAGAGGACGGCTGCTTGCGTTGTGGCCGAAACGTCTTGAGAATTATTTTATTATGTTTTATTTTTATTATTTTATTACTTCCCTTCTACGTGATGACTTTACCGAAACTACAATCCTACGTGATGTGCTCGCGTTCAACTATGTTAACCTCAACCGTCGGAACTCACCACGAGAATCGTCAAGTCGACGTCCCACGGAGTGAACGGCGCTCCACACGAGTCCGTCCTGTCACGAGAGAACATTCCGCGCTCGGATTCAAAGACCCCACGGTGGCAAGAGAGACGCTGTCACCGGCAGCCGTCTTGGATTGGTGTCAAGTTGCGTTGATGAGACACGAGCCGTATGAGCAGTGCGGCTCTTGACTCGGGTGCAACCGCAACAATTGTCCAAACATCCCATCGGCTTCATCTTCTTGGTTCTTTCGGTAAAGTCACGTAGAAGGGAAATAATAAAATAATAAAAAATAAAACATAATAAAATAATTCTCACGACGTTTCGGCCACAACGCAAGCAGCCGTCCTCAGGTGGAGAACAGGTCTGTCGGGAAGACAGAGTCTGAAGGATACAACACCAGGCTTGGAGCGTCTATCTAAGCTGGGTTGGAGGGGGGAAGAGCGCCTTGACAAAATAATTTGCATATCAAGAGGAATTTAGCATATTTATGGGAAATGCAGATATGCGATTAGTACTACTTTCACAAGTAGTACTAATCCCATATCTGTATTTCCCATATGCAAATTATTTTGTCAAGGCGCTCTTCCCCCCTCCATCCCAGCTTAAATAGTCGCTCCAAGCCTGGAGTGTGTCATTCAGACGCTGTCTTCTCGACAGACCTGTTCTTCACCTGAGGACGGCTGCTTGCGTTGTGGCCGAAACGTCGTGAGAATTATTTTATTATGTTTTATTTTTTATTATTTTATTATTTCCCTTCTACGTGACTTTACCGAAAGAACCAAGAAGATGAATCCCTGCAGTCACGAGAGCTTTAAATCGAAAACTACTCTTTGGCTCTTTCACCCACGTGACTTTACCGAAAGAACCAAATGGTATGGATCCTTGCCGTCACGGAAACTTCAAATCTGGAGTTAACTGAGAGACCTCGTCAGCGATGTTCAAGTTCAAGTTCATGTATTAGGTACAGAGCCCTGTGAGCCATTCGGCTCTTGAATCGGGTGCAACCGCAACAAACAAAAAACTAAAACATGAACAAGAAAACATCTTAAAGTGAATATGTGACTAAGTGCAAACAGAAAGTCCAAGAAAGTGACAGCAAAATATTGCAGAAAAAGCACCGTTACACCAACGCTGTGTGCAAACATCCCAGTGGGATGCAAGTCAAACAACAACAACAACCACAAGACAACTTAGATTAAGGCCATCAGTCTAACTCTGTACTACAACAACACAAACAACAACAACCACAAGACAACTTAGATTAAGGCCATCAGTCTAACTCTGTACTACAACAACACAAACAACAACAACCACAAGACAACTTAGATTAAGGCCATCAGTCTAACTCTGTACTACAACAAACAACAACAACAACAACCACAAGACAACTTAGATTAAGGCCATCAGTCTAACTCTGTACTACAACAACAAACAAACATGGCTAAACCAATACACTTTTCGAAATCACCAAAATAAAGCCATGAAAGTCAAACAACAACAACAACCACAAGACAACTTAGATTAAGGCCATCAGTCTAACTCTGTACTACAACAACAAACAAACATGGCTAAACCAATACACTTTTCGAAATCACCAAAATAAAGCCATGAAAGTCAAACAACAACAACAACCACAAGACAACTTAGATTAAGGCCATCAGTCTAACTCTGTACTTCAACAAACAACAACAACAACCACAAGACAACTTAGATTAAGGCCATCAGTCTAACTCCGTACTACAACAAACAACAACAACAACCACAAGACAACTTAGATTAAGGCCATCAGTCTAACTCTGTACTTCAACAAACAACAACAACAACCACAAGACAACTTAGATTAAGGCCATCAGTCTAACTCTGTACTACAACAAACAACAACAACAACAACCACAAGACAACTTAGATTAAGGCCATCAGTCTAACTCTGTACTTCAACAAACAACAACAACAACCACAAGACAACTTAGATTAAGGCCATCAGTCTAACTCTGTACTACAACAAACAACAACAACCACAAGACAACTTAGATTAAGGCCATCAGTCTAACTCTGTACTACAATAACAAACAAACATGGCTAAACCAATACACTTTTCGAAATCACCAAAATAAAGTCATGAAAGTCAAACAACAACAACAACAACCACAAGACAACTTAGATTAAGGCCATCAGTCCAACTCTGTACTACAACAACACAAAAATGGCTAAACCAATACACTTTTCGAAATCACCAAAATAAAGCCATGAAAGCAATGAAACAGCGATCACAGGAACTGTGACCGAATGTGGATCTAGCCAAGGGCAAGTCCGAGATCTGTTGGGCCCCAGGCTGCAGCCGTGGGGTTACCGGGCAGGTGATGCGAGAGTTTCCACATTCCGTGACCATCACAAGGATATTGTCCCGTTCTTCTTCATGGAAGGTGATCGTGTAGCCTGCGACAACATCGATGGTCTTTCTGTCTCTGTCTCTCTCTGTGTCTCTGTGTGTCTCTGTGTGTGTCTGTCTCTCTCTGTGTGTGTGTCTCTGTGTGTCTGTCTCTCGCTGTGTGTCTCTGTCTCTCTCTGTCTCTCTGTGTGTCTCTCTGTGTGTCTCTGTCTCTGTCTGTGTCTCTGTCTCTCTCTGTGTCTCTGTCTCTCTGTGTGTCTGTGTCTCTCTGTGTGTATCTGTGTGTCTCTCTGTCTTTCTCTGTGTCTCTGTGTGTCTCTCTGTGTGTCTCTCTGTGTGTCTGTGTGTCTCTGTCTCTCTCTGTGTCTCTGTTTCTGTGTGTGTGTCTGTCTCTCTCTGTCTCTGTGTCTCTCTGTGTCTCTCTCTGTGTGTCTCTGTCTCTCTCTGTGTGTCTCTGTCTCTCTGTGTGTCTCTCTGTCTCTCTCTGTGTCTCTGTCTCTCTCTGTGTCTCTGTCTCTCTATGTGTCTCTCTCTGTCTCTTCGTGTGTGTCTGTATCTCTCTGTGTCTCTGTGTCTCTGTCTCTCTATCTCTCTCTGTGTCTCTCTCTATGTGTGTCTCTGTGTGTCTCTGTCTCTCTGTGTGTGTCTGTCTCTCTCTCTGTCTCTCTATGTGTCTCTGTCTCTCTATGTGTCTCTGTCTCTCTCTGTGTCTCTGTCTGTGTCTCTCTCTGTCTCTCTGTGTGTGTCTCTCTCTGTGTGTGTCTTTCTCTCTGTGTGTGTCTGTCTCTCTCTGTGTCTCTCTCTCTGTGTGTGTCTGTCTCTCTCTGTGTCTCTCTCTGTGTGTGTGTCTGTCTCTCTGTGTGTGTCTGTCTCTCTCTGTGTCTCTCTCTCTCTGTGTGTCTGTCTCTCTCTGTGTCTCTCTCTCTCTCTGTGTCTCTCTCTCTGTGTGTGTCTGTCTCTCTGTGTGTGTCTCTCTCTCTCTGTGTCTCTCTCTTTGTGTCTCTGTCTCTCTCTGTGTCTCTGTCTCTCTCTGTGTCTCTGTCTGTGTGTCTCTCTCTGTCTCTCTGTGTCTCTATCTGTGTCTCTGTCTCTCTCTGTGTCTCTCTCTGTCTCTTTGTGTGTGTCTGTATCTCTCTGTCTCTGTCTCTCTGTGTCTCTCTCTGTCTCTCTGTGTGTGTCTGTCTCTCTCTGTGTCTCTGTCTGTGTGTCTCTCTCTGTGTGTCTCTGTCTGTGTCTCTGTCTCTCTCTGTCTCTCTCTGTGTCTTTGTCTCTCTCTGTGTCTCTGTGTGTCTCTGTGTGTGTCTGTCTCTCTCTGTGTGTGTGTCTCTGTGTGTCTGTCTCTCGCTGTGTGTCTCTGTGTGTCTCTGTCTCTCTCTGTCTCTCTGTGTGTCTCTCTGTGTGTCTCTGTCTCTGTCTGTGTCTCTGTCTCTCTCTGTGTCTCTGTCTCTCTGTGTGTCTGTGTCTCTCTGTGTGTATCTGTGTGTCTCTCTGTCTTTCTCTGTGTCTCTGTGTGTCTCTCTGTGTGTCTCTCTGTGTGTCTGTGTGTCTCTGTCTCTCTCTGTGTCTCTGTTTCTGTGTGTGTGTCTGTCTCTCTCTGTCTCTGTGTCTCTCTGTGTCTCTCTCTCTGTGTCTCTGTCTCTCTCTGTGTGTCTCTGTCTCTCTGTGTGTCTCTCTGTCTCTCTCTGTGTGTCTCTCTCTATGTGTGTCTCTGTGTGTCTCTGTCTCTCTGTGTGTGTCTGTCTCTCTCTCTGTCTCTCTATGTGTCTCTGTCTCTCTATGTGTCTCTGTCTCTCTCTGTGTCTCTGTCTGTGTCTCTCTCTGTCTCTCTGTGTGTGTCTCTCTCTGTGTGTGTCTGTCTCTCTCTGTGTCTCTCTGTGTGTGTGTGTCTGTCTCTCTGTGTGTGTCTGTCTCTCTCTGTGTCTCTCTCTCTCTGTGTGTCTGTCTCTGTGTCTCTCTCTCTCTCTGTGTCTCTCTCTCTGTGTGTGTCTGTCTCTCTGTGTGTGTCTCTCTCTCTCTGTGTCTCTGTCTGTGTGTCTCTCTCTGTCTCTCTGTGTCTCTATCTGTGTCTCTGTCTCTCTCTGTGTCTCTCTCTGTCTCTTTGTGTGTGTCTGTATCTCTCTGTCTCTGTCTCTCTGTGTCTCTCTCTGTCTCTCTGTGTGTGTCTGTCTCTCTCTGTGTCTCTGTCTGTGTGTCTCTCTCTGTGTGTCTCTGTCTGTGTCTCTGTCTCTCTCTGTCTCTCTCTGTGTCTCTGTCTGTGTGTCTCTCTCTGTGTGTCTCTCTCTGTGTCTCTGTCTCTCTCTGTGTCTCTGTCTCTCTATGTGTCTCTCTCTGTCTCTTCGTGTGTGTCTGTATCTCTCTGTGTCTCTGTGTCTCTGTCTCTCTGTCTCTCTCTGTGTCTCTCTCTATGTGTGTCTCTGTGTGTCTCTGTCTCTCTGTGTGTGTCTGTCTCTCTCTCTGTCTCTCTATGTGTCTCTGTCTCTCTATGTGTCTCTGTCTCTCTCTGTGTCTCTGTCTGTGTCTCTCTCTGTCTCTCTGTGTGTGTCTCTCTCTGTGTGTGTCTTTCTCTCTGTGTGTGTCTGTCTCTCTCTGTGTCTCTCTCTCTGTGTGTGTCTGTCTCTCTCTGTGTCTCTCTCTGTGTGTGTGTCTGTCTCTCTGTGTGTGTCTGTCTCTCTCTGTGTCTCTCTCTCTGTGTGTGTCTGTCTCTCTCTGTGTCTCTCTGTGTGTGTGTGTCTGTCTCTCTGTGTGTGTCTGTCTCTCTCTGTGTCTCTCTCTCTCTGTGTGTCTGTCTCTCTCTGTGTCTCTCTCTCTCTCTCTGTGTCTCTCTCTCTGTGTGTGTCTGTCTCTCTGTGTGTGTCTCTCTCTCTCTGTGTCTCTGTCTGTGTGTCTCTCTCTGTCTCTCTGTGTCTCTAGCTGTGTCTCTGTCTCTCTCTGTGTCTCTCTCTGTCTCTTTGTGTGTGTCTGTATCTCTCTGTCTCGGTCTCTCTGTGTCTCTCTCTGTCTCTCTGTGTGTGTCTGTCTCTCTCTGTGTCTCTGTCTGTGTGTCTCTCTCTGTGTGTCTCTGTCTGTGTCTCTGTCTCTCTCTGTCTCTCTCTGTGTCTCTGTCTGTGTGTCTCTCTCTGTGTGTCTCTCTCTGTGTCTCTGTCTCTCTCTGTGTCTCTGTCTCTCTATGTGTCTCTCTCTGTCTCTTCGTGTGTGTCTGTATCTCTCTGTGTCTCTGTGTCTCTGTCTCTCTGTGTCTCTCTCTGTTTCTCTGTGTCTCTCTCTGTGTCTCTCTCTGTCTCTCTGTGTGTGTCTGTCTCTCTCTGTGTCTCTCTGTGTCTCTGTCTGTGTCTCTCTCTCTGTGTGTCTCTGTCTGTGTCTCTGTCTCTCTCTGTCTCTCTCTGTCTCTCTCTGTGTCTCTGTCTCTCTCTGTGTCTCTGTCTCTCTCTGTATCTCTCTCTGTCTCTTTGTGTGTGTCTCTCTGTCTCTGTGTCTCTGTCTGTGGCTCTAGGCAGGGGGAGTGGGGAGGGGGGAGCGGGCGAGGTCAACCAGGGGGAGACGTCGCGTCACCCTCGTCTCGCCATTGAAACACAACAATCAACGTGTGTGTAGCTGTGTGTGTGTACCGTGTGTATGTGGTGTGTGTGTGTAGCCTGTGTGTGTAGCTGTGTGTGTGTGTGTGTACCCTGTGTGTGTGTGTGGTGTGTAGCTGTGTGTATGTGTGTAATCTGTGTGTGTGGTATGTATGTGTGTACCCTGTGTGTGTAGCTGTGTGTGTGTGTGTGTACCCTGTGTGTATGTGTGTGTGTGTGTAGCTGTGTATGTGTGTGTGTAGCTGTGTATGTGTGTGTGTAGCTGTGTATGTGTGTGTGTAGCTGTGTATGTGTGTGTACCCTGTGTGTGTGTGTAGCTGTGTGTGTGTGTACCCTGTGTGTGTATTTGTGTGTGTGTGTACCCTGTGTGTGTATTTGTGTGTGTGTGTACCCTGTGTGTATGTGTGTGTGTGTAGCTGTGTGTGTGTGTACTCTGTGTGTATGTGTGTGTGTGTAGCTGTGTGTGTGTACTCTGTGTGTGTAGCTGTGTGTGTGTGTGTGTACCCTGTGTGTATGTGTGTGTGTGTAGCTGTGTGTGTGTGTACTCTGTGTGTATGTGTGTGTGTGTAGCTGTGTGTGTGTGTACTCTGTGTGTGTAGCTGTGTGTGTGTGTGTGTACCCTGTGTGTGTAGCTGTGTGTGTGTGTGTGTACCCTGTGTGTATGTGTTGTGTGTGTGTAGCTGTGTATGTGTGTGTGTAGCTGTGTATGTGGTGTGTGTAGCTGTGTATGTGTGTGTGTAGCTGTGTATGTGTGTGTACCCTGTGTGTGTATTTGTGTGTGTGTGTACCCTGTGTGTGTATTTGTGTGTGTGTGTACCCTGTGTGTATGTGTGTGTGTGTAGCTGTGTGTGTGTACTCTGTGTGTATGTGTGTGTGTGTAGCTGTGTGTGTGTGTACTCTGTGTGTGTAGCTGTGTGTGTGTGTGTGTACCCTGTGTGTATGTGTGTGTGTGTAGCTGTGTGTGTGTGTGTGTACCCTGTGTGTATGTGTGTGTGTGTAGCTGTGTGTGTGTGTACTCTTTGTGTGTAGCTGTGTGTGTGTGTGTACCCTGTGTGTATGTGTGTGTGTGTAGCTGTGTGTGTGTGTGTACTCTGTGTGTATGTGTGTGTGTGTAGCTGTGTGTGTGTGTACTCTGTGTGTGTAGCTGTGTGTGTGTGTGTGTACCCTGTGTGTAGTGTGTGTGTGTGTGTGTGTGTAGCTGTGTGTGTGTGTACCCTGTGTGTATGTGTTGTGTGTGTAGCTGTGTGTGTGTGTACTCTGTGTGTGTAGCTGTGTGTGTGTGTGTGTACCCTGTGTGTATGTGTGTGTGTGTAGCTGTGTGTGTGTGTGTGTACCCTGTGTGTATGTGTGTGTGTGTAGCTGTGTGTGTGTGTACTCTGTGTGTGTAGCTGTGTATGTGTGTGTGTGTACCCTGTGTGTATGTGTGTGTGTGTAGCTGTGTGTGTGTGTGTGTACCCTGTGTGTATGTGTGTGTGTGTAGCTGTGTGTGTGTGTACTCTGTGTGTGTAGCTGTGTGTGTGTGTACCCTGTGTGTATGTGTGTG
>NW_026890978.1:50000-79772 GCF_015708825.2 Lethenteron reissneri
TGTGTACCTGTGTGTGTGTGTGTACCTGTGTGTGTGTACTTGTTTGTGTGTACCTGTGTGTGTGTACCTGTGTGTGTGTGTGTAACTGTGTGTGTACCTGTGTGTGTGTGTACCTGTGTGTGTGTGTACCTGTGTGTGTGTACCTGTGTGTGTGTGTGTACCTGTGTGTGTGTGTACCTGTGTGTGTGTACCTGTGTTGTACCTGTGTGTACCTGTGTGTGTCTCTGTGTGTACCTGTGTGTGTGTACTTGTTTGTGTGTACCTGTGTGTGTGTACCTGTGTGTGTGTACCTGTGTGTGTGTGTACCTGTGTGTGTGTGTACCTGTGTGTCTACCTGTGTGTGTGTACCTGTGTGTACCTGTGTGTGTACCTGTGTGTGTGTGTACCTGTGTGTGTGTGTGTGTACCTGTGTGTGTACCTGTGTGTGTACCTGTGTGTGCCTGTTTGTGTGTACCTGTATGTGTACCTGTGTGTTTGTGTACCTGTGTGTGTGTACCTGTGTGTGTGTGTGTACCTGTGTGTGTGTGTACCTGTGTGTGTGTACCTGTGTGTGTGTACCTGTGTGTGTACCTGTGTGTGTGTGTACCTGTGTGTGTACCTGTGTGTGTACCTGTGTGTGTGCCTGTTTGTGTGTACCTGTATGTGTACCTGTGTGTGTGTGTACCTGTGTGTGTGAGTACCTGTGTGTGTACCTGTGTGTGTGTACCTGTGTGTTTGTACCTGTGTGTGTGTACCTGTGTGTGTGTGTACCTGTGTGTGTGTACCTGTGTGTGTGTACCTGTGTGTACCTGTGTGTGTACCTGTGTGTGTGTGTACCTGTGTGTGTGTGTGTGTGTACCTGTGTGTGTACCTGTGTGTGTGCCTGTTTGTGTGTACCTGTATGTGTACCTGTGTGTTTGTGTACCTGTGTGTGTGTACCTGTGTGTGTGTGTGTACCTGTGTGTGTGTGTATCTGTGTGTGTGTACCTGTGTGTGTGTACCTGTGTGTGTACCTGTGTGTGTGTGTACCTGTGTGTGTGTGTACCTGTGTGTGTGTACCTGTGTGTGTACCTGTGTGTGTGTGTGTACCTGTGTGTGTACTTGTGTGTGTACCTGTGTGTGTGCCTGTTTGTGTGTACCTGTATGTGTACCTGTGTGTTTGTGTACCTGTGTGTTTGTGTACCTGTGTGTGTGTGTACCTGTGTGTGTGAGTACCTGTGTGTGTACCTGTGTGTGTGTACCTGTGTGTTTGTACCTGTGTGTGTGTACCTGTGTGTGTGTGTACCTGTGTGTGTGTACCTGTGTTGTGTACCTGTGTGTGTACCTGTGTGTACCTGTGTGTACCTGTGTGTGTGTGTACCTGTGTGTGTGTACCTGTGTGTGTGTACCTGTGTGTTTGTGTACCTGTGTTTGTGTGTACCTGTGTGTGTGTGTACCTGTGTGTGTGTGTACCTGTGTGTGTGTACCTGTGTGTGTGTACCTGTGTGTGTGTGTACCTGTGTGTGTGTACCTGTGTGTGTGTACCTGTGTGTTTGTGTACCTGTGTTTGTGTGTACCTGTGTGTGTGTGTACCTGTGTGTTTGTGTACCTGTGTTTGTGTGAACCTGTGTGTGTGTACCTGTGTGTGTACCTGTGTGTGTACCTGTGTGTGTGTGTACCTGTGTGTGTGTACCTGTGTGTGTGTACCTGTGTGCCTGTGTGTGTGTACCTGTGTGTGTGTACCTGTGTGTTTGTACCTGTGTGCCTGTGTGTTTGTGTACCTGTGTGTTTCTACCTGTTTGTGTGTACCTGTGTGTGTGTACCTATGTGTTTGTGTACCTGTGTTTGTGTGTCCCTGTGTGTGTACCTGTGTGTGTGTACCTGTGTGTGTGTGTACCTGTGTGTTTGTACCTGTGTGTTTGTACCTGTGTACCTGTGTGTGTGTACCTGTGTGTTTGTACCTGTGTGTTTGTACCTGTGTACCTGTGTGTGTGTGTACCTGTGTGTGTGTACCTGTTTGTGTGTACCTGTGTGTGTGTACCTGTGTGTTTGTACCTGTGTGTCTGTGTGTGTGTGTACCTGTGTGTGTACCTGTGTGTGTGTACCTGTGTGTTTGTACCTGTGTGTCTGTGTGTGTGTGTACCTGTGTGTGTACCTGTGTGTGTGTACCTGTGTGTGTACCTGTGTGTGTGTGTACCTGTGTGTGTACTTGTTTGTGTGTACCTGTATGTGTGTGTACCTGTGTTTGTGTGTACCTGTGTGTGTGTACCTGTGTGTTGGTGCCTGTGTACCTACCTGTGTGTGTACCTGTGTGTTTGTACCTGTGTGTGTGTACCTGTGTGTGTGTACCTGTGTGTGTTTGTACCTGTGTGTGTGTGTACCTGTGTGTGTGTGTACCTGTGTGTGTACCTGTGTGTGTGTGTGTACCTGTGTGTGTGTGTACCTGTGGCCTCAACGTGCACGTGGCCTGGCAACACGCATCGTGGTGACGAATGGCGGTCGTTGTTGTGTGTACTACTTCTGTGCGTATGAAGTCATCCCCATAAGTCAACGTTGGGGTGAGTGAGTGGGTGGGTGACTGGGAGGGTGAGTGGGTGAGTGAGTATGTAGGAGAGTGAGTGGGTGAGTGAGCGTGTAGGAGATTGAGTGGGTGAGTGAGCGTGTTGGAGAGTGAGTGGGTGAGTGAGTGTGTAGGAGAGTGAGTGGGTGAGTGAGTGTGTAGGAGAGTGAGTGGGTGAGTGAGTGGGTGGGTGACTGGGAGGGTGAGTGGGTGAGTGAGTGTGTAGGAGAGTGAGTGGGTGAGTGAGTGTGTAGGAGAGTGAGTGGGTGAGTGAGTGTGTAGGAGAGTGAGTGGGTGAGTGAGTGTGTAGGAGAGTGAGTGGGTGAGTGAGTGGGTGGGTGACTGGGAGGGTGAGTGGGTGAGTGAGTGTGTAGGAGAGTGAGTGGGTGAGTGAGTGTGTAGGAGAGTGAGTGGGTGAGTGA
Organism: Lethenteron reissneri; assembly: GCF_015708825.2. Taxonomy (NCBI): domain Eukaryota; kingdom Metazoa; phylum Chordata; class Hyperoartia; order Petromyzontiformes; family Petromyzontidae; genus Lethenteron; species Lethenteron reissneri. Next base: position 52,941 of record NW_026890978.1, read on the forward strand.
GTGTGTAGGAGAGTGAGTGGGTGAGTGAGTGTGTAGGAGAGTGAGTGGGTGAGTGAGTGTGTAGGAGAGTGAGTGGGTGGGTGAGTATGTAGGAGAGTGAGTGGGTGAGTGAGTGTGTAGGAGAGTGAGTGGGTGAGTGAGTGTGTAGGAGAGTGAGTGGGTGAGTGAATGTGTAGGAGAGTGAGTGGGTGAGTGAGTATGTAGGAGAGTGAGTGGGTGAGTGAGCGTCTAGGAGAGTGAGTGGGTGAATTAATGGTTGGGTGGGTCTCTGTGGGTCACTATGGGTGTCTGTGGTTCTCTGTGGGTCTTTGTGGGTCTCTGTAGGTCTCTGTGCATGTCTGCTGGTGTCTACGGGTCTCTGTGGGTGTCTATGGGTCTCTGTAGGGGTCTATGCGTCTCTGTGGGTCTATGGGTCTCTGTGGGTCTCTGTGGGAGTCTATGGGTCTCTGTGGGTCTCTGTGAGTGTCTATGGGTCTCTCTGTGTCTCTGTGGGTGTCTATGGGTGCATGTGGGTCTCTATGGGTCTCTCTGGGTGTCTGTGGGTGTCTCTGGGTGTATGTGGGTCTCTGTGGGTCTCTGTGGGTGTCTATGGGTGTATGTGGGTCTCTGTGGGTGTCTATGGGTGTATGTGGGTCTCTGTGGGTGTCTATGGGTGTCTATGGGTCTCTGTGGGTGTCTATGGGTCTCTTTGGGTCTCTGTGGGTCTCTGTGGGTCTCTATGGGTCTCTCTGGGTCTCTGTGGGTGTCTATGGGTGTTTATGGGTGTCTATGGGTGTCTATGGGTCTCTGTGGGTGTCTATGGGTGTTTATGGGTGTCTATGGGTGCATGTGGGTCTCTGTGGGTCTCTGTAGGTGTCTCTTTGATGACGATCAAGATGTCCCCCTCCTCAGTGGAGCTGATCTCATTTTTGATCACTTCTGACAAAAAGCGTCAGTGGGGCTTGGTCAATACGAAAACAGTTAGAGTTTTAGTTTTTATATTTAGTTTAGTTTACTCTCTCTCATATATCTCTCTCTCCCCGTCTCTCTCTCCCCGTGTCTCTCTCCCCGTGTGTCTCTCGCCCTGTGTCTCTCTCCCCATGTCTCTCTCCCTGTGTCTTTCTCCCATGTCTCTGTCTCTCTCCCATGTTTCTCTCCACGTCTCTTTCCCATGTCTCTCTCCCCGTGTCTCTCTCTCCCCGTGTGTCTCTCTCCCCGTGTGTCTCTCTCCCCGTGTCTCTCTCCCCGTGTCTCTCCCCGTGTGTCTCTCTCCCCGTGTCTCTCTCCCCGTGTCTCTCTCCCCCCGTGTCTCTCTCTCCCCGTGTCTCTCTCCCCATGTCTCTCTCCCCGTGTCTCTCTCCCCGTGTCTCTCTCCCCGTGTCTCTCTCCCTGTGTCTCTCTCTCTGTGTCTCTCTCCCTGTGTCTCTCTCTCCCCGTGTCTCTCTCCCCGTGTCTCTCTCCCTGTGTCTCTCTCCCTGTGTCTCTCTCCCCGTGTCTCTCTCTCCCCGTGTCTCTCTCCCCGTGTGTCTCTCCCCGTGTCTCTCTCCCCGTCTCTCTCTCCCCGTGTCTCTCTCCCCGTGTCTCTCTCCTGTGTGTCTCTCTCCCCGTGTCTCTCTCCCCGTGTCTCTCTCCCCGTGTCTCTCTCCCCGTGTCTCTCTCCCCGTGTCTCTCTCTCCCCGTGTGTCTCTCTCCCCGTGTGTCTCTCTCCCCGTGTCTCTCTCCCCGTGTCTCTCCCCGTGTGTCTCTTGCCCCGTGTCTCTCTCCCCCCGTGTCTCTCCCTTCCCGTGTCTCTCTCCCCGTGTCTCTCTCCCCGTGTCTCTCTCTCCCCGTGTCTCTCTCCCCGTGTCTCTCTCCTGTGTGTCTCTCTCTCCCCGTGTCTCTCTCGTGCAGCTGCTCCGCTCTTTGTGTAGGCCACGGGAGACACGGTTGTCCGAGGGAGACAAGGCAGCTCTAAGACCTGCTTTTCACCTGAGGACGGCTGCTTGCGTTGTGGCCGAAACGTCGTGAGAATTATGTTATAATGTTTTATTATTTTATTACTTCCCTTCTACGTGACTTTACCGAAAGAACCAAGACGATGAATCCCTGCAGTCACGAAAGCTTTAAATCGAAAAATAAAACAATAGCTGTTAGTTACCACCAAAAGTCGTCTTGCGTATAGATGTTAGTGTATGAACACATCGTCCTGCTGCGGAGGGAGCTGGTAGGAACGTTGGGTTGCTCGGTCAATGGCCTGCAGGGTCAACGGCCATAATTATAAAGGGCTTATGATGATGATGATGGGCCATTGTGCCCCAGGCTGTGGTCAGATTTGTCATTTTGCACTCCAACAGCAGCGCTTAGGCCAGGGGTCGTGAACCTTTTTGACTGGGAGAGCCGTAAAAGCCAAATATTTCTAAATATATTTCATTGAAAGCCATATAGTGTAATTTTTAACGTGTAATAAATTAAATACGTCTTACTTTTAATGCGACTTCTGGTCACGGGACCCGTGACCCGAGAAATTTTATCTTCAAAACTAATTTCTGTTTACTTTAAAATGACACACTATTATTAAGCAAATATCACAAGTATTTTAAAATCAGTTCCAAACTGATTTTGTTTTTTTATTTTTTTTTTCAACTCAAAATTGTCTGGGAGCCATATGCCGTCACCGGAAGAGCCATGTGTATGGCTCGCGAGCCATAGGTTCCCGACCGCTGGTTTAGTGTATGAACACATTCCTGCGGAGGGAGCTGGTAGGAACGTTGGGTTGCTCGGTCAATGGCCAGGGTCAACGGCCATGCTTATTAAAGGGCTTATGATGATGATGGGCCATTGTGCCCCAGGCTGTGGTCAGATTTGTCATCTTGCACTCCAACAGCAGCGCTTAGCAGAAGCCACTGGGTGGCAGTAAGTGGCTGGGCTCAAATATCAAATGACAATTCAATTCGCCAGTGTCCATGTTTTTGTGTTGTTGTGTTGTTGTTGCTGCTGCTGCTAAGTTCTCCCCAACTCTCGTGTGAGCTTGTCCATGTTGTTGTTGTTGTGTTGTTGTTGTGAGTAGGTGGCGTTGCAACCCAGTAACGAACACTGCAGTTTAACACGAAGTAAGTAAAGACTTGTATGACAAATATCTGCCATCTTGTTGTTGTGGTGGTGTGGTGGTGTTAGATTGTTTAAATATAACATCGTGACAAATATCTGCCATCTTGTTGTGGTTGTTGTTGTGGTGGTGGTGTTAGATTGTTTAAATATGAACATCGTTACAAATATCTGCCATCATATTGCTGTGTTGTTGTGGTTGTTGTGGTTGTTGTTGTTGTGGTGGTGGTGGTTGTGTTGTTAGATTGTTTAAATATAACATCGTGACAAATATTTGCCATCATATTGCTGTGTTGTTGTGGTTGTTGTGTTGTTGTGGTTGTTGTGTTGTGGTTGTTGTTGTTGTGGTGGTGGTGGTTGTGTTGTTAGATTGTTTAAATATAACATCGTGTTCAATATCTGCCATCATCTTGCTGTGTCGTTGTGGTTGTTGTGTTGTGGTTGTTGTGTTGTTGTGTTGTGGTTGTTGTGTTGGTGGTTGTTTAAATATAAACGTGTTAAATATCTGCCATGTTGTTGTTGTGGTGGTGGTTGTTGTGTTAGATTGTTTAAATATAACATCGTGTTCAATATCTGCCATCTTGTGTGTTGTGTTGTGGTGCAGTTGTTAGATTGTTTAAATATAACGTGTTAAATATCTGCCATCATCTTGCTGCGTTGTTATGTTGTTGTGGTTGTTGTTGTAGTTGTGTTGTTGTTGTGTTGTTGTAGTTGTGTGGTGGTGTTAGATTATTTAAATATAACATCGTGTTAAATATCTTCCATCTTGCTGTGTTGTTGTGGTTGTTTTCATTTAAAGTTTTCGTGACTGCAGGGATTCACATTCTTGGTTCTTTCGGTAAAGTCACGTAGAAGGGAAATAATAGAAGTTTCTGTTGCAAAAAACTTAGTCGCTAATGTCCCAATACTATCGGTTTAAAACAATAAATAAACAATGCCACTTCAACCTCAGAGAAGCGTCGAGAAGCACGTGGAAATTCCACATTGCCATGGCGTGAGTTTAGCCACAAGGAAGCCACAAGTCGCTGACCAGCCTCACCACCCACCCCTCGTTTGTGTATCGATCCCCGAGGGTCGATCAGCTCTGTTACTGTGTTACTACCGTACAGTAATAACACAGTAACCACCTTCAAGAGCCGAATGGCTCACAGGGCTATAGCTAATCAATGACCTTGAACTTGAACCTTGCAAACTAACTTCTTGACTCTATTGTAAGCCCTGGTTAATAAGAATAAGAATGCTGTTTTGTTTTTTAATGGCACCATACAAGAGCCCTTGATGAACATTGAGATTGGGTTGCTGCAGTGGCTAGGAGATGTTGACTACCTCGCCTGGTACGCAGGAGGTCGTGGGTTCGATCACCAACCCTGATGCTTGCTGCTGTATATTTGGAGTTTGCGTCTCTCTCTCTCATCATCATCACTGTGGCTAGGAGATGTTAACTACCTCGCCTGGTGTACAGGAGGTCGTGGGTTCGATCCCTCCCTGACGCTTATTGTATATTTGGAGTTTGCGTGTCTCTCTCTCATCATCATCATCACGGTGGCTAGGAGATGTTAACTACCTCGCCTGGTGTGCAGGAGGTCGTGGGTTCGATCCCGACCCTGACGCCTGCTGCTGTATATTTGGAGTTTGCGTGTCTCTCTCATCATCATCACGGTGGCTAGGAGATGTTAACTACCTTGCCTGGTGTGCAGGAGGTCATGGGTTCAATCACCAACCCTGACGCTTGTTGTATATTTGGAGTTTGCGTGTCTCTCTCTCTCATCATCATCACGGTGGCTAGGAGATGTTAACTACCTCGCCTGGTGTACAGGAGGTCGTGGGTTCATTCCCGACCCTGACGCCTGCTGCTGTATATTTGGAGTCTGCGTGTCTCTCTCTCTCATCATCATCACGGTGGCTAGGAGATGTTAACTACCTCGCCTGGTATACAGGAGGTCGTGGGTTCGATCCCGACCCTGACGCTTATTGTATATTTGGAGTTTGCGTGTTCTCCCCATGGTGGCGGGTGGATTTGTCTCCGGGTCATCCGGTGTTTACCTCTACGTTTAGAATCAACATGCGCTCAGAGTATGTGGCTGCTATAAACTTACACATAGGCTGCTTTGTTGAGCTATCACTTTTGGCCAGGTCGCTTCCGTTAAAAAACCGACATGACTCAGTGGGCGTTATTTGTTAGAAAAAATAAATGTGCAAATCCTGCGGTCCGTGACAGTGACACGTGGGGACCTAATGCAGTCAAGGATACGTTCTTTTTTCAATCGAACCGTCTCGCTGGTTACGCTGTGAATTGTTGTTACATTCAATCCGCACAAGCGGTGTTCATTTTTCGTGATATTTTTCCGCAACGGTGAAAAATATGCGTACGCTCGGAAAATTAAGCGAACTTTTTCGGGATAAGAAAACCCCCCCAAACAAAACGTGTAAGACGTGGCAACGCTGTGCGTTGCTGTAACCGTGAATGGTCAGCCAGTACGGCATGGAATTAGCCTTTGCCGCATGCAGGAACACTTCCTCATAGGCACACAGATCCCCCGCAACCAGAGGTCGCAACCGGGTACCCGATACCCGTACCCTACCCGATACCCGTACCCTACCCGATACCCGTACCCTACCCGATACCCGTACCCTACCCGATACCCGTACCCTACCCGATACCCGTACCCTACCCGATACCCGTACCCTACCCGATACCCGTACCCTACCCGATACCCGTACCCTACCCGATACCCGTACCCTACCCGACACCCGTACCCTACCCGATACCCGTACCCTACCCGATACCCGTACCCTACCCGATACCCGTACACTACCCGATACCCGTACCCTACCCGATACCCGGCTACCCGTACCCGGCCGGGTACGGGTAGCCGTTTGCGACCCTGGTGCGGCCGGGTACGGGTAGGCCGTGAGTCACTGGAGAGTAACCGTTTGTCACTCATTTAGGTTTTTTTCGGTAAAGTCACGTAGGTGAAAAATAATGCTGTTCGTGTCGGATGTGCTAGACCACACACTGGGAATGGGGGGGGGCGGGAGGGGGGGAAATATATTAATAATAACAAAGCAATGGATCTTTAGAAGCGAGCGTGAAGCAATGTCCATCACAGTTGCCCTCCTGGTCGTTTCCTTTGAGTGACACCCTTGAAGGTAAAACCGTCGGCAAAACGCGCTGACGCACCGCTCTGCTCGGTCGCAGTGGCGAGCTACGCGAGCGCGGCGATGCGAGACCGCAACCCGGACGACGCCGAGGAGGAGAGGCTGCAGATCATCGAGGAGGTGGACGCAGAGGAGGAGAAAGACGAGGTGGAGGCGGCGGCGGAAGATGACGTGACGAACTTAGAGGGGACCGGCGGCAATCCCGGCGTCAATCCCGGCGTGGACAAGACTGCCGAGGCGCTGGGCAGTGCGCAGGACGGGACGTTGGCGGAGTGCGATGTGCCGGGCAGTGGGGCCACTCGCCGTGGTGGTGGTGGCGGTGGCGGTGGTGGCGGCGGTGGTGGTGGTGGCGGTGGTGGCGGTGGCGGTGGTGGCGGCGGTGGTGGTGGTGGTGGTGGCGGTGGCGGTAAGAGCACACGTGCTCACACTTCACAGCGTAGTTGTTAGCGTTGTGTTTAAAATGAAAGGAAAAAAAACACCTTGGTTCTTTCGGTAAAGTCACGTAGAAGGGAAATAATAAAATAATAAAAATAAAACATAATAAAATTATTCTCACGACGTTTCGGCCACAACGCAAGCAGCCATCCTCAGGTGAAGAACAGGTCTGTCGGTAAAATCACGGTTTTTACCTCTACGTTTAGAATCAACATGCGCTCAGAGTATTTGGCTGCTATAAACTTACACATAGGCTGCTTTGTTGAGCTATCATTTTTGGCCAGGTCGCTTCCGTTAAAAAACCGACATGACTCAGTGGGCCTTATTTGTTAGAAAAAATAAATGTCCAAATCCTGCGGTCCGTGACAGTGACACGTGGGGACCTAATGCAGTCAAGGATAGGTTCTTTTTTCAATCGAACCGTCTCGCTGGTTACGCTGTGAATTGTTTTTACATTCAATCCGCACAAGCGGTGTTCATTTTTAGTGATATTTTTCCGCAACGGTGAAAAATATGCGTACGCTCGGAAAATAAAGCGAACTTTTTTAGGATAAGAAAACCCCCCCAAACAAAACGTGTAAGACGTGGCAACGCTGTGCGTTGCTGTAACTGTGAATGGTCAGCCAGTACGGCATGGAATTAGCCTTTGCCGCATGCAGGAACACTTCCTCATAGGCACACAGATCCCCCGCAACCAGAGGTCGCAACCGGGTACCCGATACCCGTACCCTACCCGATACCCGTACCCTACCCGATACCCGTACCCTACCCGATACCCGTACCCTACCCGATACCCGTACCCTACCCGATACCCGTACCCTACCCGATACCCGTACCCTACCCGATACCCGTACCCTACCCGATACCCGTACCCTACCCGATACCCGTACCCTACCCGATACCCGTACCCTACCCGACACCCGTACCCTACCCGATACCCGTACCCTACCCGATACCCGTACCCTACCCGATACCCGTACACTACCCGATACCCGTACCCTACCCGATACCCGGCTACCCGTACCCGGCCGGGTACGGGTAGCCGTTTGCGACCCTGGTGCGGCCGGGTACGGGTAGGCCGTGAGTCACTGGAGAGTAACCGTTTGTCACTCATTTAGGTTTTTTTCGGTAAAGTCACGTAGGTGAAAAATAATGCTGTTCATGTCGGATGTGCTAGACCACACACTGGGAATGGGGGGGGGCGGGAGGGGGGGAAATATATTAATAATAACAAAGCAATGGATCTTTAGAAGCGAGCGTGAAGCAATGTCCATCACAGTTGCCCTCCTGGTCGTTTCCTTTGAGTGACACCCTTGAAGGTAAAACCGTCGGCAAAACGCGCTGACGCACCGCTCTGCTCGGTCGCAGTGGCGAGCTACGCGAGCGCGGCGATGCGAGACCGCAACCCGGACGACGCCGAGGAGGAGAGGCTGCAGATCATCGAGGAGGTGGACGCAGAGGAGGAGAAAGACGAGGTGGAGGCGGCGGCGGCGGCGGAAGATGACGTGACGAACTTAGAGGGGACCGGCGGCAATCCCGGCGTCAATCCCGGCGTGGACAAGACTGCCGAGGCGCTGGGCAGTGCGCAGGACGGGACGTTGGCGGAGTGCGATGTGCCGGGCAGTGGGGCCACTCGCCGTGGTGGTGGTGGCGGTGGCGGTGGTGGCGGCGGTGGTGGTGGTGGCGGTGGTGGCGGTGGCGGTGGTGGCGGCGGTGGTGGTGGTGGTGGTGGCGGTGGCGGTAAGAGCACACGTGCTTACACTTCACAGCGTAGTTGTTAGCGTTGTTTAAAATGAAAGGAAAAAAAACACCTTGGTTCTTTCGGTAAAGTCACGTAGAAGGGAAATAATAAAATAATAAAAATAAAACATTATAAAATTATTCTCACGACGTTTCGGCCACAACGCAAGCAGCCATCCTCAGGTGAAGAACAGGTCTGTCGGTAAAATCACGTAGAATGGAAGTAATAAAATAATAAAAATTAAACATAAAATAAAATAATTCTCACGACGTTTCGGCCACAACGCAAGCAGCCGTCCTCAGGTGAAGAACAGGTCTGTCTTCTGTCTTCCCGACAGACCTGTTCTCCACCTGAGGACGGCTGCTTGCGTTGTGGCCGAAACGTCGTGAGAATTATTTTATTTTATTATGTTTTATATTTATTATTTTATTATTTCCCTTCTACGTGACTTTACCGAATGAACCAAGAAGATGAATCCCTGCAGTCACGAAAGCTTTAAATCGAAAAAAAACACGTTTGTAGCAGCATTTGTCGACTTAACAACAAGAACTAAATCCACAGAGTATTTGTTCTGCTCCAGCGAGCATTGAGGCAGCTGTGATCGTCTCACTGGGTACCGATTCATTGCCACTGGTGGGAATTTCACATTCCCATGGCGGGAGAGACCAAAGCGTGACGGGCTGAATCAACTTCCCATCCCCAAATGACGATTTGAACTCGCAGCCTCCCGATTGCGAGCCACTTTGTCTACCCCTGGGCCACGTGGCCACACGCTATTCTGGATTGCGGCTAACTTCACCAAGCGATCGTTACGTTCGGCGCTTCGGGGTGGGCCAACCAGAGCCGGGCGTGCCACGCTTGCGGCAGCGGTATCGCAAGACGCCCGGCAATGCCGTATTTGCCAACGCAGGCGGTGGCATCTCCGTTAAGCGACGCATTCGCAGAGTGAGAAGCGGAATGAGAGGGAGGCGTGCAACTTAGATTGAGGCCATCAGTCTTACTCCGTACTACAACAAACAAAACATGGCCAAACCAAAAACACTTTTCGAAAATCACCAAAATAAAGCCATAAAATCTTCTTGGTTCTTTCGGTATAGTCACCACGTAGAAGGAAGTAATAAAATAACAAAAATAAAACACAATAAAATAATTCTCACGACGTTTCGGCCACAACACAAGCAGCCGTCCTCAGGTGAAGAACAGGTCTGTCGAGGCGACAGCGTCTAAAAGAAAACACCACCACGCTTGGCCATAAAAGCAATGAAACAGCGATCGTAGGAACCGTGACCGAATTTTCACGACAGACGACGTGAACAACACGGACCACCAAACTCGACAGCGGTCCGTCACATCGGTGGGATTGCGTCGTCTCTTCACGCACCACCAGCGGCCCCCTCGCCCCGTGCCTCCCCGCTAGGCCCGAGGACTCACGGCTCATTTGCCGCGCCGTTGCCGCCACCGCCGCCGCCGCCGCTGCCGCTGGCGTGCCCTCACTGCGGCCGCGGCTACAAGCGTCGGGGCTCGCTGTGGAAGCACGTTCGCCGCCGGCACGAGGGGGCCCTCGCGGATCTCCACAAATCACCGCGACCTCCCCGGGCGGGCCAGGTGACTGACTAACCCCCGTTTGCCGGCATCGTCGCACGTCTGAATGTGTCCGTCTGAATGTGTCCGTCTGAATGTGTCCGTCTGAATGTGTCCGTCTGAATGTGTCCGTCTGAATGTGTCCGTCTGAATGTGTCTGTCTGAATGTGTCTGTCTGAATGTGTCTGTCTGAATGCATCTGTCTGAATGCGTCTGTCTGAATGCGTCTGTCTGAATGTGTCTGTCTGAATGCGTCTGTCTGAATGTGTCTGTCTGAATGTGTCTGTCTGAATGTGTCCGTCTGAATGCGTCTGTCTGAATGCGTCTGTCTGAATGCGTCCGTCTGAATGTGTCTGTCTGAATGTGTCTGTCTGAATGCGTCTGTCTGAATGCGTCTGTCTGAATGTGTCCGTCTGTGTCCATCTGTGTCCGTCTGAATGCGTCTGTCTGAATGCGTCTGTCTGAATGTGTCTGTCTGAATGTGTCTGTCTGAATGTGTCTGTCTGAATGTGTCTGTCTGAATGCGTCTGTCTGAATGCGTCCGTCTGAATGCGTCTGTCTGAATGTGTCTGTCTGAATGTGTCTGTCTGAATGTGTCTGTCTGAATGTGTCTGTCTGAATGCGTCTGTCTGAATGCGTCCGTCTGAATGTGTCTGTCTGAATGTGTCTGTCTGAATGTGTCTGTCTGAATGCGTCCGTCTGAATGTGTCTGTCTGAATGTGTCTGTCTGAATGTGTCCGTCTGAATGTGTCTGTCTGAATGTGTCCGTCTGAATGCGTCCGTCTGAATGTGTCTGTCTGAATGTGTCTGTCTGAATGTGTCTGTCTGAATGCGTCTGTCTGAATGTGTCTGTCTGAATGCGTCTGTCTGAATGCGTCTGTCTGAATGTGTCCGTCTGAATGTGTCCGTCTGAATGTGTCCGTCTGAATATGTCTGTCTGAATGTGTCCGTCTGAATGCGTCCGTCTGAATGTGTCTGTCTGAATGTGTCTGTCTGAATGTGTCTGTCTGAATGCATCTGTCTGAATGCGTCTGTCTGAATGCGTCCGTCTGAATGTGTCTGTCTGAATGCGTCTGTCTGAATGTGTCTGTCTGAATGTGTCCGTCTGAATGCGTCTGTCTGAATGTGTCTGTCTGAATGTGTCTGTCTGAATGCGTCTGTCTGAATGCGTCTGTCTGAATGTGTCCGTCTGAATGTGTCCGTCTGAATGCGTCCGTCTGAATGTGTCCGTCTGAATGTGTCCGTCTGAATGTGTCCGTCTGAATGTGTCCGTCTGAATGTGTCCGTCTGAATGTGTCCGTCTGAATGTGTCTGTCTGAATGTGTCTGTCTGAATGTGTCTGTCTGAATGCATCTGTCTGAATGCGTCTGTCTGAATGCGTCTGTCTGAATGTGTCTGTCTGAATGCGTCTGTCTGAATGTGTCTGTCTGAATGTGTCTGTCTGAATGTGTCCGTCTGAATGCGTCTGTCTGAATGCGTCTGTCTGAATGCGTCCGTCTGAATGTGTCTGTCTGAATGTGTCTGTCTGAATGCGTCTGTCTGAATGCGTCTGTCTGAATGTGTCCGTCTGTGTCCATCTGTGTCCGTCTGAATGCGTCTGTCTGAATGCGTCTGTCTGAATGTGTCTGTCTGAATGTGTCTGTCTGAATGTGTCTGTCTGAATGTGTCTGTCTGAATGCGTCTGTCTGAATGCGTCCGTCTGAATGCGTCTGTCTGAATGTGTCTGTCTGAATGTGTCTGTCTGAATGTGTCTGTCTGAATGTGTCTGTCTGAATGCGTCTGTCTGAATGCGTCCGTCTGAATGTGTCTGTCTGAATGTGTCTGTCTGAATGTGTCTGTCTGAATGCGTCCGTCTGAATGTGTCTGTCTGAATGTGTCTGTCTGAATGTGTCCGTCTGAATGTGTCTGTCTGAATGTGTCCGTCTGAATGCGTCCGTCTGAATGTGTCTGTCTGAATGTGTCTGTCTGAATGTGTCTGTCTGAATGCGTCTGTCTGAATGTGTCTGTCTGAATGTGTCTGTCTGAATGCGTCTGTCTGAATGTGTCTGTCTGAATGCGTCTGTCTGAATGCGTCTGTCTGAATGTGTCCGTCTGAATGTGTCCGTCTGAATGTGTCCGTCTGAATATGTCTGTCTGAATGTGTCCGTCTGAATGCGTCCGTCTGAATGTGTCTGTCTGAATGTGTCTGTCTGAATGTGTCTGTCTGAATGCATCTGTCTGAATGCGTCTGTCTGAATGCGTCCGTCTGAATGTGTCTGTCTGAATGCGTCTGTCTGAATGTGTCTGTCTGAATGTGTCCGTCTGAATGCGTCTGTCTGAATGTGTCTGTCTGAATGTGTCTGTCTGAATGCGTCTGTCTGAATGCGTCTGTCTGAATGTGTCCGTCTGAATGTGTCCGTCTGAATGCGTCCGTCTGAATGTGTCCGTCTGAATGTGTCCGTCTGAATGTGTCTGTCTGAATGTGTCCGTCTGAATGTGTCCGTCTGAATGCGTCCGTCTGAATGCGTCTGTCTGAATGTGTCTGTCTGAATGTGTCTGTCTGAATGCGTCTGTCTGAATGTGTCTGTCTGAATGTGTCTGTCTGAATGTGTCTGTCTGAATGTGTCTGTCTGAATGTGTCTGTCTGAATGCGTCTGTCTGAATGTGTCCGTCTGAATGCGTCCGTCTGAATGCGTCTGTCTGAATGTGTCCGTCTGAATGTGTCTGTCTGAATGCGTCTGTCTGAATGTGTCCGTCTGAATGTGTCTGTCTGAATGTGTCTGTCTGAATGTGTCTGTCTGAATGCGTCTGTCTGAATGCGTCCGTCTGAATGCGTCTGTCTGAATGCGTCTGTCTGAATGTGTCCGTCTGAATGTGTCTGTCTGAATGTGTCTGTCTGAATGTGTCTGTCTGAATGCGTCTGTCTGAATGTGTCCGTCTGAATGCGTCCGTCTGAATGCGTCTGTCTGAATGTGTCCGTCTGAATGTGTCTGTCTGAGTGCGTCTGTCTGAATGTGTCCGTCTGAATGTGTCTGTCTGAATGTGTCTGTCTGAATGTGTCTGTCTGAATGCGTCTGTCTGAATGCGTCCGTCTGAATGCGTCTGTCTGAATGCGTCTGTCTGAATGTGTCCGTCTGAATGTGTCTGTCTGAATGTGTCTGTCTGAATGTGTCTGTCTGAATGCGTCTGTCTGAATGCGTCTGTCTGAATGTGTCTGTCTGAATGTGTCTGTCTGAATGTGTCTGTCTGAATGCGTCCGTCTGAATGCGTCTGTCTGAATGTGTCTGTCTGAATGTGTCTGTCTGAATGCGTCTGTCTAAATGTGTCTGTCTGAATGTGTCCGTCTGAATGCGTCCGTCTGAATGCGTCTGTCTGAATGTGTCTGTCTGAATGCGTCTGTCTGAATCTGTCTGTCTGAATGTGTCTGAATGTGTCTGTCTGAATGCGTCTGTCTGAATGCGTCTGTCTGAATGTGTCTGTCTGAATGTGTCTGTCTGAATGTGTCCGTCTGAATGTGTCTGTCTGAATGCGTCTGTCTGAATGTGTCCGTCTGTGTCCGTCTGTGTCCGTCTGTGTGAATGTGTCCGTCTGAATGCGTCCGTCTGAATGCGTCTGTCTGAATGTGTCCGTCTGAATGTGTCTGTCTGAATGCGTCTGTCTGAATGTGTCCGTCTGAATGTGTCTGTCTGAATGTGTCCGTCTGAATGTGTCTGTCTGAATGTGTCTGTCTGAATGTGTCCGTCTGAATGTGTCCGTCTGAATGTGTCCGTCTGAATGTGTCCGTCTGTGTCCGTCTGTGTCCGTCTGAATGCGTCTGTCTGAATGTGTGCGGGGGAATAGAAGTCGCGACACGTCGTTGAGGAGCTTCATAGCTCATCCGATTCCCTCCGGTAAAATTGTTTTATTATTCTGATTCTCACTTCGCACCTCTGTTCCATCTTTGCGCAGAAGGGTCAGCCTCCCGCTGCCGCGAGCCACAAGTGCGCAGAGTGTGGGAGAGACTTCAAGAGCAAACACCACCTCAAGGAACACTTCCGCATCCACAGCGGTGAGTGTGGAACAATTGCGACGTTTGGCAGAACGCACCCACCGACGTGATTTCCTTCATATTCTTAGGTTTCTTCGGTAAAGTCACGTAGGTAAAACATCAAAATTAATGAAAATAAAATAAAATAAAAATCACGACTTGATGCAGCTAATCCGGCTGTGACGGTCCCACCTGATGACGGAGACTTGTGTTGCCTCCGAAACGTCGTGATTTTTATTTTCATTAATTTTGATGTTTTACCTACGTGACTTTACCGAAAAAACCTAAGAATATGAATCCTTGCAGTCACGAAAGCTTCAAATCTGTGATTTCCTTCCTGCGCGTGTGTCTACAGCGCAGGCCGCATTCGCCGCGTCACGCGGCACTTTGGATGATGCGTTTATAATGTTTTGGTTCGACACGGGAACTTTCGCAACCGATATCATCCACAATTCTGACTGCCCACCTGATGACGCTGGTTGTAGTTACTGGCGAAACGTCGCCGCGCTTGAATTGCAAACGTCGTGGGTTTACTCTCCAGCACGCCGGCGTGCTGAGCTCGTGTAACGAATCGGCACGTTGTGTTTCGCGTCGCAAACTTTACGAACCGGCCGTGTCGGTTTTTGACGACGCGTCGTTCACACTGACGCGATGTAACCCGGAAACCTCCGTCGTCGCTGTGTTTGTTTGTAATTTCCAGGGGAGAAGCCGTACGGGTGCCCAATTTGCAAGAAGCGCTTCTCCCACTCGGGCTCGTACAGCTCGCACAAGAGAGCCAACAAGTGCGTGGGCTCCGTCACGGCGGACGGCGCGGCGCGGGCGGCGACATCTCCAGTTGCCGCTGCCTCGACGGCTGACGCCGGCAAGATGGAAGGGGCCATCGCCACGTCTCCCAAATCCACCCAGAGCTCAGGTCACGACTACAACGAGGACGACTGTGGCGCTCGTTCCGAGGACTTCCTGCGGATCAGCGGACCGGAGGCCACGGGTCGTCCCGCCGGCAAGATCAAGACCGAAGAGCCGGATCTGTACGAGCGTTCTTCTCACGTGGAAGGGGCGGCTCGCCACGCCGGCCGCTATCGCCACGAACCGTTTCCGAGCGCGGTACCTCTGCGCCAACACGAGCGCTACCTCTGCAAGGTGAACGACGAGATCGACGCGTCGCCTCAACCGTCAGCGCCGCAACCTCCGTCTCCGGCTCAACGAAAGAAGTCGAAATTGTCGGCCGGAAAGGGGTTGAAAGGGAGCCGCGCTACGGGACTCGGAGACCAGTCGGCTTCCCTGAAGTCGTACTGCCTTGCCGGAAGTGTCGAGGCGAGTCCCGAGGAGTCGATGAAGATGTCGTTGGCCATGAACCTCCCCAGAGACGTTTTCTCCAAGTGGCTGGAGGAGAAATTCAACGCGGCGGGCAGAGCGCCGGAGCACCGTGCGTCCGGCTCTCCCTCCCGCGAGCTCGGCCCGTCACCGGCACCGGCTGGGCACGCCGGCCACGGCACGGAGGGAAGTCCGGCTCGGCACCCGCCGGGCTCGCCGACGGGCGCCCGGTCCGACTCGGCGGCGGCAGGTCAGCCCGGCAGCGTGGCGGACGGTCCTCGCCGCGGTCGAGACCAGGCCCGGCCGCTCGACTTGTCGCTGCCAAAGTTGAGCACGGCGAGGCTCGGAGAGACGCGCTTTGTCGATGTCCACGATTCGAGCGGCGTTGAGCGCCAAGAGGAGCCCTTGGACTTGACTTGCGCGAAGAGATCGCACGGCGAGCTGGACTCGAGTGCTTCTCGCGCGACCGACGGCTCGTCGAACGACAACGGCGTTGACCGTTTACACGAGAACAAGCCGACAATGAACACGGTCACTTCCAGCTACGGCAACGGTCCCGTGCTCGCGGCCTTTCCGCTGCCCGGTTTGATTGCGGCCCTCCACATGGGTGACCCCGGCCTGAGGCCCTACACGGGCCTGGACCAAGCAGCCTTGCTGTCCCACGTGTCACCGTACAGAGGCCTTGTGGACGCGGCTGCTCTCGCCGACTTCCACGACAAGATGCGCCACTTTGCACAGGTAAGAGCAACTGCTTGGAGTATCTCTGTGATATCTGTCTGCTTATATGTCTGTCTATGTTTCTGGTTCTGTGTTTTTATCTCTCTCTCAAATTTAGCATTCTCAGGAAGAACGTAATCAACCAGGTAGGGTGTTGACTGTTATGTTATCCGACTCTCTGTTGTATTACATTACATGTGTAGGGGTTATTACGGGAGAAACGGCGGACAACAAACACAGGGCTGTCGGCACTCACATACACGGGGGGTCACACCGACGTCCGCATCAGTTATTGCCCACGCCCCCAGCCCTCGGAGGCGATCCCTATAAAAGGTGGAACCCAAAGAGCTCGAGGAGGGGGACACGAAGCTGACCAGTGAAGATCCAAGACTCGGAGATTAGGCCCTGGGACTCCCCGGTCTCGCCGTCCTTATAAGGGCCGAGCCGGGTAAGCCAGTGGCGCGGCCCAAGAGCTTCCAGACCGCTGCCCTTATCAGGGCAAGGCTGGTTAGCTGGTGCCGAGATCTGTGCTTGCCAGGGCCAGATCAGTCAGCCTCCCGTAGCCCAGTAGAGGAGGACTGGGGGACAGGACAGAGGGCTTAGTACTAGGGTGGGTTTCCCATAGTACGGGTGAAGGGGCCGATACCCCTTCAACTATTGTATCTGTCCCGGAGTTAATAAACAGTGTGTCTCAACTTCCTCATCGTCTCCTCATCAACTTACTACATCTGGTGTTGGAAGTGGTCCAAGCATGGATACGAGACGGAAGACTCGTGCCCAAGACCCAGGAGAGGATGACGACGAGGGAGGGGCAGTGCAAGACATCGCCGCCGACGTACCTGCACAACTGCTGCCGGCTCCGACATCGGCGGGGGCCGTCGGAGAGGGCCGGGACGTCGACTGACGAGTTGGCGTTGGCTCACTCGCGGCTGGCGGAGCTCTTGTATGCAGCGGCCGCTATGCTGGAACAAATAACTCGCCTGGGGCCGGGAGGAGCGACGCGGCGGGAAGATGGACAACGCCCGCCAGAAACTCCCGCCTTTACAACAGCGGGGCGACTCGAAAATCCCGCCACGAAGACAGTAGGGGCGGAGGGAGGAGTCCCAGCTCGTCACGCGGGAGACGGTGCCCAGCCAGCAGCCGCCACGTCATCGGCGGAGGCGGGTCGCGGTGGCAGCCTATCAGGGGTTGAAACGTCACCACCAGCTGACGCCAGCACCGACCATACAGTACGGGGACGCGCTACGGATGCTGCAAGAGACGCTGCAAGAGGATCGGAGACGGAGCCGACATTCCAGCAACGCCTGCCGGCCCTGCAGGTATTTGTTGCAAGCGACGGCGATTGGGGGGGGTTCCAGCGCCGGTTCTTGGCCCACCAAGAGATGGCAGGCTGGTCGGACAACGAGGCGCTGTGTGCTCTCCCGGCGTTATTGGACGGCGACGCCCTGGGCACCCTCACTGCTGCACCCAAGTCGGCACGCTCCACCATTCAGTCGGCGCTGCAGCTGCTGGCCACCGTTTATGGGCCGCCCTCCGATTGTCGCCAGCTCTTCTATGAACGGCAGAAGGGTGATAAGGAATCGCCACTCGCTTATCGCACGGCCCTGCTGTCATTGGCGAAAGACGCTTTCCCGCGTATGGATGAAGAGGGGATCGATGCGATGGTGGCCGAGAAAATTTTGCTGCTGGCTGACGATCTGGACTTCACCATCTTAGCGCAGGACGATGCGGATATGTCATCACTGCGGGCTGCAAGGCACATTTACGCCAATCTCATCTCCCAGCGGAGGAAGGCGAACAAAGCTGCTGCACGACACACCGTGGCGGCAACCTCTTCTGGAATGGAGGGAGCCTTCGCTGCGGATCGTTCTGCAGGATGGCGATCTGCCGAGCGACCGGCTCGGGACGTTCCAAGCCACCGAGACCAGCCCAAGTCCTCTGGAACGCTCGTCGTCTGCTATAATTGTGGCCTCCGGGGCCACGTGGCGTCCGGATGCCGGGCTCCTCGACAGCGCGGTGCGAGACCTGGAGCTGCGGACGGCCCTCCTCACAAGCCTTCGCAACATCCTCGGGCAAGTCATGGCACCCCACATGTTCGGCCTGCACACACACCCACTTTCCTATCACATGGTCCGATACACAATTCTCGGGGGTTGGGTGCTGGTGCGTCGGGTCGCGGCATGTCGGGGAGGGCGCTCCAACCGGGCCAATGGTCCGAGTTGGCTCACCGAGTTGTGGCTGCATCAGCGGGGTCGTCCGTTGTCGCGGGGCATATTGACGGGGTGGAGGTACGGCTATTGGTCGATACGGGAGCTTCGGCAACTATCATTTCAGATTTGATTTATAATATCCTGCCCGTTCAGAGTCGCCCGTTGCTCCCTGTCGATATACCGTTTTACGCTGCGAATGGGGGCTCGTTGGGTATTATCGGTCAAATTCGAGCGCAAATTTCGATAGGGGACATTAAACTATCTGGCCCGGTGTTCGTCTCCTCCTCGCTGGCTATTCCGTGCCTGTTGGGGACAGACTTTTTGGCCAAATTGCCCATCAAAATTCTGATTGACCAGCAATGCATCGAGCTTCCATCGGGCCGACGTATGACGTTCCTACCTGCCACCCCTGCCGTGCGTGTTGCCTGTGCTACGGTACAGGCGCTTGTTGCTCGGACGGTGCGTGTACCCCCGGGGGCACAGATGTTGGTACCCCTGCGCTTGCGTCGACCGTTCGATAAAGGAGTCTCTGACCGGGGCGTTATTTTGGGACCATCTAGAGCCGGGGTGAGTGGGCCAGATCTGGTGACGGCCCAGACTATTGTTAAAGGGGATGGGGACCCGTTTATCGCGGTCCTCAATGTCGGGACACGGACGGCAGTGGTTTCGCAAGGTACCGTGTTCGCACATGCGGTTCCGGTACCTGCGGAAACGCCGATCATTGGCCAGGTGGCCACCGATTCTCAAACGCGATTAGCCTCAGACGCTGACGAGGTTTGGCTGGATGCGTTGTGTGCTGAGTCACCTGACCTGTCTGACGCACAACGTGCTAGATTACGCGCCTTATTGCGAGAATTTTCCGACGTCTTCAGTAAACACAAATACGATATCGGATGTACCAAATTGCTACGCCACCATATTGACACCGGTGACAACGCTCCTATCCGCCAAAATCCTTTTCGGTTAAGTCCCGCCGAAAAGGATCATGTCAAATCGGCTGTAGATGACATGTTGAAATCGGACATCATTTCTCCCTCGACCAGCCCTTGGGGTGCACCCATAGTGTTGGTCAAAAAGCACGACGGGTCCCTAAGGTTCTGCGTTGATTTCCGGCGATTAAATAAGATCTCGGTGGCCGATGCTTATCCGCTTCCTCGAATGGACGAATCGCTGGATGCCCTCGCGGGATCGCGATTCTTTTCCACTTTGGATTTGCTCTCAGGATTTTGGCAACTTCCCTTGGACGACGAATCCAGGCCCAAAACAGCTTTCCGAACGCCGCACGGCCTCTTCCAATTCAATCGCTTACCCATGGGATTACACTCTGCTCCCGCGACGTTCCAGCGCCTGATGGAATTGGTCCTCGCTGGCTTGCAATGGGAGGTGTGTTTGATTTACCTGGATGACGTTATCGTATTCAGTAAGACGTTCGAGGAACACCTTGATAGGCTTCGGGCCGTCTTTCTCAAAATGCGCGCTGCTAATTTGAAATTCAAGCCACAAAAGTGCCATTTGCTGCGCGAATCTGTTAAATATTTGGGTCACATCGTCGGCCGGTCAGGTATCTCAACCGATCCCGCCAAAACGCGTTGTGTCAGCTCCTGGCCTATTCCCACCTCGGTGGGGGAGGTTAGAAGCTTCATCGGCTTTGCTTCATATTACCGCCGGTTTGTTGCGGACTTTGCTTCCATCGCTAAGCCACTACATGCCTTGACGTCAAAAGGGGTCAAATTTCATTGGGGGCCGGTGGAGAACGCCGCTTTTGTCTCTCTTCGGGATGCCCTGGTGGGGGCCCCGCCGTTAAGCTACCCCGATTTTTCCATGCCGTTCGTGCTCGACACGGACGCAAGCAATACCGGGATTGGAGGCGTGCTGTCACAAATTGTGGGTGGCGTGGAGCGCGTTGTGGCTTATGGTAGTAGAGTACTGTCCCCGGCCGAGCAGCGGTACTGCGTCACCCGCCGCGAACTGTTGGCTATCGTGTTCTTTATCCAACAGTACCGGCCATATCTGTACGGCCGGCATTTCACCGTCCGTACAGATCATGCAGCGTTGCAGTATGCCCTACGAATTAACCAGCCATCGGGGCAGTTGTCCCGATGGCTCGAGATCATGCAGGATTTCGATTTTGAGACAACTTACCGGAAGGGGATTCGCCACACCAACGCCGATGCCCTATCACGCCTGCCGATCGCCCCGGATTGCACTTGTTTCTTGGGTTCGGGCCGTTGCAAATCGGCAAGTGACGGCCGGGATCGGGTTCTTGCGGCCGCAGTTGATACTCCTTCGGACGCTGGTCCTATTTCGGAGGGTGGGAGTGATTCCCTACTTGGCTTGTCAAGTACTGAGTGGGGTCGCCTCCAAATGGAGGATGCGACCCTCCTGGCGCTACGACGTCGCGCGGAAGGATCAGGTCAAGGGAAGTCGGGCGTTGACTCATGGGGGTGGTGCCAGGGCTTACTCATGCATTGGGACGGGACGATCCGCCGTCACAGGCTGGTGGTGCCTTCCACGTTGAGGGGTAGGGCTGTATGGGCTGCTCATAAACGGCTCCTGCACCTGGGTACCCTCAAAACACTTGCCATGCTCCAGCTTAATTACTTTTGGCCGGGCATGGCAAGAGACGTGGACGATCTGCTGCGGTCCTGTACCCAGTGTGCACAACGGAAGCCGCCGGCGAAGGGAGCCAGTCCACCGCTCCAGTCCATTTCGGTCACCCGGGTTAACGAGCTGGTCGCCCTTGATATTTTGGGACCGTTTCCTTCCACGCCGAGGGGTAATAAGTACCTGCTGGTTGGCGTGGAATATTTCACGCGATGGTCTATGGCTTGGCCCCTCGCCAACCAGTCCGCAGCGGCCGTTGCGGAGGCTTTTGTTCAGGGCTACGTCCTCGACAAAGGCGCTCCGGAACGGTTGTTGACCGATCAGGGAAAGAATTTCACTAGTACCCTTTTACACGAGGTATGTGGCCTTCTGGGTACAAAGAAAGTTCGTACCTCGCCTTACCATCCACAAACGGATGGGATGGTGGAACGCTTGCATAGGACTCTTACGTCCATGCTATCCCACCAGGTATCTGAGTCCCAAAACGATTGGGATCTACGGATCGGGGGAGTCCTGGCGGCATACAGGATGGCTCCTCACGCGGCGACCGGGTTCTCGCCATTTTTTTTTATGTATGGTCGCGAGGTTGACCCGCCTGTCGCGACTCAGCTGACGATTGCCGCGCCTCATGCTAAGTCGAAAATCGCCGACCATGTTAAATTTAACATCCTTCGCTTGGCGGAGGCACGGCAGGCGGCCATGCAAAACTCTGACTCTCGCCAGAAACAAAACGAGAGATTGCGGTCGCGCCGGACTCACACGCACGAATGGCACCCGGGCGACCGAGCATGGTTGCACTGCCCTCAGGTGCCATTGGCCACCTCGGCTAAGTTGTTGCGACCATGGAGGGGCCCCGTTGAAATTGTGCAGGTTGTGCGGCCTCAATGTGTGCGCATTAAGTGGGGGAAGCGTCGGTGGTTTGTGCACCCTTCACGGTTAAAGCCATTTTTTGCTCCGCACGCTTCCTCCCACGTAAATGGCCGAACATGTGGGGAGTCCTCTGACTCCGGGGGGGCGGGATCGATGCCAGCCTCTGATCCACTAATGACTGTCCCGTCTTCAGGAGCCCCAGGACTGAAGCCCTCTGGGCTGCCAGCCTCCCCCGTGGGGGGCGGCGCTGGCACGTCCGGGAAACCGGACGACCAGGCACCTGCTGATGCGACACCTGCCACTGACTCTACCAAGCCGGCCCCTTGTGACGGGCCCGCTGCACGGACTCGCGCCAAAACGCGCCGGTTGTTATGATTAGCTTTCCGCGCGTGTTCCGTTGCTGCGGAACCCGCTCATTGTATATATGTTTTTTTAATGGTTGTATGTGTGTGTAATAACGATGACCACGCTATCTGCTTGTTGCTTGCTGTCCATGTAAGTGTGTGCGTGTGTTGGGAATGGACGGAGAGTCTGCTGTGGTTGCTGAGTTTCAAAGGGAGTGTGTGCGCTGCTGCGTGGAGTTGTTATCTTGATGGTAAAGTTAATTATTAACGTGGGAGCGTCGGGTATCCTGTGCTGTATCATCTCGTGGGTCACCGTGCGCGATGGGCTTAATTGAAAAAAAAAAAGTTTTTTTTGGGCTGTATTATGCTGCGAGGTGCTGTGTGCGATGCGGTCGTTGCATGAGAGGGAATAACTGTGTTGTGGTTGAAAAGTTACGACGGGATTGATGGTGTGTTGGTCGCCTGCAGATTTGCTTGCTATTGTGCTTCAATGTACGCGTGTGATCGCGATATGCTGATTGCATGTGCTGTTATACCGTTCTGTATATGTGTTGCGGTTCCGGGTGGGGGGTTTTTTTTTTTTTTTTAGGGAACCATCGGTTGATGTTACGCTTGTTCTTGTTATTGTTACTGTTACGAGGCACACGTGTATTGACGGTGTTAATCTTTATTCTTGGGGGTTGAGGGATTGTTGCAGCCGGGACGGCTGCGAGCTGTACAGGGGGGGGGTGATGTAGGGGTTATTACGGGAGAAACGGCGGACAACAACACAGGGCTGTCGGCACTCACATACACGGGGGGTCACACCGACGTCCGCATCAGTTATTGCCCACGCCCCCAGCCCTCGGAGGCGATCCCTATAAAAGGTGGAACCCAAAGAGCTCGAGGAGGGGGACACGAAGCTGACCAGTGAAGATCCAAGACTCGGAGATTAGGCCCTGGGACTCCCCGGTCTCGCCGTCCTTATAAGGGCCGAGCCGGGTAAGCCAGTGGCGCGGCCCAAGAGCTTCCAGACCGCTGCCCTTATCAGGGCAAGGCTGGTTAGCTGGTGCCGAGATCTGTGCTTGCCAGGGCCAGATCAGTCAGCCTCCCGTAGCCCAGTAGAGGAGGACTGGGGGACAGGACAGAGGGCTTAGTACTAGGGTGGGTTTCCCATAGTACGGGTGAAGGGGCCGATACCCCTTCAACTATTGTATCTGTCCCGGAGTTAATAAACAGTGTGTCTCAACTTCCTCATCGTCTCCTCATCAACTTACTACACATGTATAAGTATACTAGATTTGTGTTTCTATTTAATTTATACCTGATGACGATTGCTTGTGTTGCAATCGAAACGTCGTACGCTAGTATTTAATTTAATTTATTATTTTATCTTTATACGTGACTTTATCGAAAGAACCAAAGAATAAACTGCTTGGAGGTTGCGCTGTTGGACTAACACGGAAGCACACGCGCATCGGTGGTGCCGCCTTGTGTTTACAATTCACGTGTTGAACCTTGTTCATTGTGCGGTGAGATAGATGCGTGAATGTTTCGTTGCTGAAATCCTTCGTGTTACGTGATGTTGCGTCGAACTAGGATCCACGTATTAAAGAGTGGGTCCCTGCAGATAAAATCTTGATGCAGGCGAGTCTGCCTCGGCTGATGAGACACTGTATGTCAAATATCAATCCCAGAATCTGCTTGTTCTGAATCAACGCTGCTGACATTGTGCACATCCATAAGGATGTAGCTGAGTGAGTGTAGCTGGGTGAGTGAGTAGCTGAGTGGGTGAGTAGCTGAGTGAGTGAGTAGCTGAGTGAGTGAGTAGCTGAGTGAGTGAGTGAGTAGCTGAGTAAGTGAGTAACTGGGTGAGTGAGTAGCTGGGTGAGTGAGTAGCTGAGTGAGTGAGTAGCTGAGTGAGTGAGTAGCTGAGTGAGTAGCTGAGTGAGTGGATAGCTGAGTGGGTGGATAGCTGAGTGGGTAGTTGAGTAGGTGGGTAGCTGGGTGAGTGGCTGAGTGGGTGGCTAAGTGTGTAGCTGAAAGGTTGGCTGAGTGGGTAGCCGAGTGGTTGGATGAGCAGGTGGGTAGCTGAGCGGATGGGCGCTGAGTGGCTCGCTGAGCGGGTGGTTGAGTGGGTGGATAGCTGAGTGGGTGGATAGCTGAGTGGGTAGTTGAGTAGGTGGGTAGCTGAGTGAGTGAGTAGCTGAGTGGGTGGCTAAGTGTGTAGCTGAAAGGTTGGCTGAGTGGGTAGCTGAGTGGTTGGGTAGATGAGCAGGTGGGTAGCTGAGTGGCTCGATGAGTGGGTGGTTGAGTGGGTTGCTGAGTGGGTGGCTGAGTGGGTGGATAGCTGAGTGGGTAGTTGAGTGAGTGGCTGAGTGAGTGAGTAGCTGAGTGGGTGGCTGAGTGGGTGGATAGCTGAGTGGGTGGATAGCTGAGTGGGTGGATAGCTGAGTGGGTAGTTGAGGGTGGCTGAGTGGGTGGCTGAGTGGGTAGCTGAGTGGGTGGCTGAGTGCTGAGTGGGTAGCTGAGTGGGTGGTAGCTGAGTGTGGCTGAGTGGGTGGTAGCTGAGTGGGTGGCTGAGTGGGTAGTTGAGTGGGTAGTTGAGTGGGTAGCTGAGTGGGTGGCTAAGTGGGTAGCCGAGTGGTTGGATGAGCAGATGGGTAGCTGAGTGGGTGGTTGAGTGGTTGGATGGGCGGGTGGGTAGCTGAGTGAGTGAGTAGCTGAGTGGTGGCTGAGTGGGTGGCCGAGTGGGTAGCTGAGAGGCAAATACGCAAAGGAGAACGAAATTCCGTCGGTTAACCTCGGCGGCTCACTGGCCCATCGCGCTCCACAGGGAGAGTCTCCTGAGCGGGGAGAGGGAGTCCCCGTGGGCTCGGTCGCGGTGACAGACTCGGGAGGTCCCGCGCAGCAAGCGGCAGAGGAGGGGGGAGCGCGTGCCCGGAGGCTCGTTCGCCCGCGACCTGTCCGACGAAACCTTCCAGGAGAGCGGCCCGTTGTTTGCCGCGGCACAAGTACGAGCGCGCAGGTACGCGGCGTCGCGTCCCCGCGCGCTTGCGCTCACGGGCGGGCGGGTTTCGTCCGTCGTGCGCCGCTCTCACGCGTCTTCTCCGGAGGCGGAGGCAGGTGATGAATTGTAATAATCGGATGACGCGCGACCGTCGGTACTTGTTATCCTCGCTTAATTTTTGAACGAAATGGAAGAATGAACGGCGTGACGGACACGCCGTGTAATGAACCGGCGTCGGCCACTAACACGATTGTGTGCGCGGTTGGGCGTGTGTGCGTGCGTGTGTGTGCATGCGTGCGCGTGTGTGTGTGTGCGTGCGTGTGTGCGTGTGTGTGCGAGCGTGTGTGCGTGCGTGTGTGCGTGTGTGTGCGTGCGTGTTGTGCGTGTGTGTACGTGTGTGTGTGTGTGCGTGTGTGTATGTGTGTGCATGTGTGCGTGCGTGCGTGCGTGTGTTGGTGTGTGCGTGTGTGCGTGTGTGTGTGCGTGTGTGCGTGTGTGGCGTGCGTGCGTGGCGCCCGCGTGGGTATTTTTGGTTTACTGGTGTTGATTTGTTAAACCGATTTCATGTTGAGGCTCATCATGTCGGCGGTGAAGAGTATCCCCAGTGGGCACCGCTGTGTTCACCGCGCTGGTTTCATACCGGCAGCCACGTGCAGTGAATCTCGCAGCCTCCCCAGCCTCGCTGATGTTTTATTTTACTAAAAAAACCCGACTAACTCTTATTTTTACCAGGTAAGGCCCACTGTGCTATGCAGCTCTTTTCAGAAGACGCGACCTTGCGATCACGAATCGTAGCCCAATTAAGTGGCTTTTCCGCGTGGAAATTCACAGCAGCCAAATAATCTAAATGCATGTTTATAAATGTGTGGGGGGGGGGGGGTGAAAAAAAACCCAATACACCTGGAGGAAAACGCACGCCACCATGGGGAGATAGAACACGCAAACTGCAAATATACTTCTAGATTTGAAGCTTTCGTGACTGCAAGGATTCATACTCTTAGTTTTTTGGTAAAGTCACGTAGGTAAAAAATGAAATTAAAATTTATAAAATAAAATATAAAAATCACGACGTTTCGGAGGCTGTATACAGCAAATCTGGCTGTGACGGTCCCCACCTGATGACGGAGACTTGTGTTGCCTCCGAAACGTCGTGATTTTTATTTATTTTTATTAATTTCATTTTTACCTACGTGACCTTTACCGAAAAAACTAAGAGTATGCAAATATACAGCGGGCTATCAGTGCCCGGTTCGAACCCACGACCTCCAGCATGCCGTGCGAGTGCGATAACCCCAGCCCCGCCGTTCCCTGTCCGTCGCAGGCAGGCGTCCCACCGCTGCGAGGTGTGCAGCAAGGCGTTCAAGCACAAGCAAGCACCTGATCGAGCACTCGCGGCTGGCACTCGGAGCGAGAAGCCGTACCGCTGCGGGCGCTGCGGCCCGGCGCTTCTCGCACTCGGGCGGCATACTCTCGCAGCACGTGCACCGCCGCTACTTGTGCTGCGGCGACCCCGGGCAGCCGGGCGCGCCGGGAGCGATTTTGGGGGCGCCGGGAGCGACGAAGAGCTCAACGAGGGGGATGATGACGGATGCGGGGCGGAGTGGGTGGATGAGCGGGGGGGTGGGTGGGTGAGTGGGTGGGTGAGTGGGTGGGTGGGTGAGTGAGAGGGTTGGTGAGTGAGTGAATGAGTGGGTGGGTGAGTGAGTGGGTGGGTGATTGGGTGAGGTTGGTGAGTGGTGGATGAGTGGTGAGGTTGGTGAGTGGGTGGATGATGGGTGGGTGAGTGGGTGGGTGGGTGA